>NW_026060880.1:0-16695 GCF_929443795.1 Astur gentilis | reverse complement strand
CCCCATACTGGTCCTTACTGGTCCGTACTGGGGACCTTGCAGCACTGGGCGCTGTGGGGGGCTACGAGGGGCTGGTGGAGCGTTACCCCCTGGCGCTGCCCCCCAACGTGACGGGTCCCTGCGGGCGTCCCCGTCCCGACGCCTTCCACCTCCTGCGCCATCCCAGTACCGGCGACCTGCCCTGGCCCGGCCTCTTACTGGGACTGGGCATCATCTCCGCCTGGTACTGGTGTACCGATCAGGTGGGACTGGGAGGCACTGGGAGGGGGCTGGGGGGGCGCTGGAAGGGAGCGGGAGGCGCTGGGATGGGATCGAGGGGCACTGGGGGGCGTCGAGACGGGACTGGGAGGCGCTGGGAGGGGACTGGGAGGTGCTGGGAGGGGTCTGAGGGGCACTGGGAGGCACTGGGATGGGAGTGGGAGGCGCTGGGAGGGGATCAGGAGGTGCTGGGAGGGGTCCGAGGGGCACTGGGAGGTACTGGGAGGGGAGTGGGAGGCACTGGGAGGGGATTGAGGGGCACTGGGAGGCACTGGGATGGGAGTGGGAGGCACTGGGAGGGGATCAGGAGGTGCTGGGAGGGGTCCGAGGGGCACTGGGAGGTACTGGGAGGGGAGTGGGAGGTGCTGGGAGGGGTCCGAGGGGCACTGGAAGGCACTGGGAGGGGATCAGGAGGTGCTGGGAGGGGTCTGAGGGGCACTGGAAGGTACTGGGAGGGGAGTGGGAGGCACTGGGAGGGGATTGAGGGGCACTGGGAGGTACTGGGAGGGGAGTGGGAGGCACTGGGAGGGGATCGAAGGGCACTGGGAGGTGTCGAGATGGGACTGGGAGGCACTGGGAGGCACTGGGAGGGGTCTGAGGGGCACTGGAAGGTACTGGGAGGGGAGTGGGAGGCACTGGGAGGGGATCGAAGGGCACTGGGAGGTGTCGAGATGGGACTGGGAGGCGCTGGGAGGGGTCTGAGGGGCACTGGAAGGTACTGGGAGGGGAGTGGGAGGCACTGGCAGGGGATCAGGAGGTGCTGGGAGGGGTCTGAGGGGCACTGGGAGGTACTGGGAGGGGAGTGGGAGGCACTGGGAGGGGATCGAGGGGCACTGGGAGGTACTGGGAGGGGAGTGGGAGGCACTGGGAGGGGATCGAAGGGCACTGGGAGGTGTCGAGATGGGACTGGGAGGCGCTGGGAGGGGTCTGAGGGGCACTGGGAGGCACTGGGAGGGGATCAGGAGGTGCTGGGAGGGGTCTGAGGGGCACTGGGAGGTACTGGGAGGGGAGTGGGAGGCACTGGGAGGGGATCGAGGGGCACTGGGAGGTACTGGGAGGGGAGTGGGAGGCGCTGGGATGGGGTCGGGAGCCACTGGAAGGTGCTGGGAGGGGTACTGGGGGTACTGGGAGGGGACTGAGGGGCACTGGCAGAGACTGGGAAGCTCCGGGAGGGCACCGGGAGGCGCCGGGGTGGCACTGGGAGCACTGGGGAGGGGCACTGGGAGCAAACGGGCCGGTCTCCGTGCCCCCCCCAAGGTGATCGTGCAGCGGTGCTTGGCCGGCCGCTCGCTGACCCACGTCCGCGCCGGCT
Source organism: Astur gentilis (assembly GCF_929443795.1). Taxonomy (NCBI): domain Eukaryota; kingdom Metazoa; phylum Chordata; class Aves; order Accipitriformes; family Accipitridae; genus Astur; species Astur gentilis. The sequence continues at coordinate 15,125 of NW_026060880.1, read as the reverse complement.
GCGTCGTCTGCGGTTACCTCAAAGTGCTGCCCATGTTCCTCATGGTGCTGCCCGGCATGGCCGCCCGCGTCCTCTTCCCCGGTCAGCCCCCCCCCCGCTCACCCTGCGCCCACCCCCACCTGCCCTAGGTGCCCAAGATGGCTGGCCGCCCAACGTGGCCAACCGACGTGGTCAACCGATGTGGCCAACCAACGTGGCCGCCCAACGTGGCCAACCAATGTGGCCACCTAATGTGGTCAACCAACGTGGCCAACCAACATGGCCGCCCAACGTGGCCACCCAACGTGGCCAACCAATGTGGCCAACCAACGTGGCCACCCAACGCAGTCAACCAATGTGGCCAACCAACGTGGCCGCCCAACATGGCCATCCAACCTGGCCACCCAATGTGGTCAACCAATGTGGCCAACCAACGTGGCCAACCAACGTGGCCATCCAACATGGCTGCCCAACATGGCCAACCAAATGTGGCCAACCAACGTGGCCACCCAACACGGTCAACCAATGTGGCCAACCAACGTGGCCGCCCAACATGGCCATCCAACATGGCCACCCAATGTGGTCAACCAATGTGGTCAACCAATGTGGCCAACCAACGTAGCTGCCCAACGTGGCCACTCAAGATGGCCGCCCAACGTGGCCAACCAACATGGCCGCCCTGGTGCCCCTTCCCCAATGTTCCTTGGCCAACCCAAGATGGTTGGCCACCCAACGTGGCTGCCCAATGCGGCCACCCAACGTGGTCAACCAACGTGGCCAACAAACATGGCCAACCAACGTGGTCAACCAACGTGGCCGCCCAACGTGGCCAACCAACGTGGCCGCCCTGGTGCCCCTTCCCAATGTTCCTTGGCCACCCCAAGCTGGTTGGCCGCCCAACGTGGCCGCTCAAGATGGCCGCCCGAAGAGGCCACCCAAAATGGCCGCCCAAGATGGCCGCCAAGGCCCCTTCCCCCACGAGCCCCACAAGTGCCCCCCAGAATCCCCCAATCCCATGCCCCCCCGTATCCCCACGGTCCCGCAATCCCCCATAATCTACCCCGTAATCCCTCGTATCCCATAATCCCCGTCGCCCCCCAATCCTATAGTCCCCCATCCCCTAATCCCCCCTACCCCATAATTCCCCCTCCCCAATCCCCTCTATCCCATATATCAATCCCCAAATCCCATATATCCCCAAATCCCATAGATCCCCTAATCCCATATATCCCGTAATCCCATATATGCCATAATCCCATAGTCCCCCATCCCCTAATCCCCCCTACCCCATAATTCCCCCTCCCACAATCCCATATATCCCACAACCCCCTGCCCCATAGCCCCCTCTATCCCCTAATCCCCCTCTATCCCCCAATCCCTGTAATTCCCCCAATCCCACAATTCCTTCCCCTAATCCCTTCTATCCCATAGTCCCTCTATCCCATAATCCCACATATCCCATAATCCCATAGTCCCCCCATCCCCTAATCCCCCCTACCCCATAATTCCCCCTCCCCAATCCCCTCTATCCCATATATCAATCCCCAAATCCCATATATCCCCAAATCCCATATATCCCCTGATCCCATAGATCCCCAAATCCCACATATCCCCTAATCCCATATATGCCATAATCCCATAGTCCCCCATCCCCTAATCCCCCTAACTCCCCCTCCCCTAATCCCATAGATGATCAATCCCCTAATCCCGTAATCCCCTAATCCCATATATCAATCCCCAAATCCCATATATCCCCAAATCCCATATATCCCCAAATCCCATAGATCCCCTAATCCCATATATCAATCCCCAAATCCCATAGATCCCCAAATCCCACATATCCCGTAATCCCATATATGCCATAATCCCATAGTCCCCCATCCCCTAATCCCCCTAACTCCCCCTCCCCTAATCCCATAGATGATCAATCCCCTAATCCCATAGATGATCAATCCCCAAATCCCATATATCAATCCCCAAATCCCATATATCCCCAAATCCCATATATCCCCAAATCCCATAGATCCCCTAATCCCATATATGCCATAATCCCATAGTCCCCCATCCCCTAATCCCCCTAACTCCCCCTCCCCTAATCCCATAGATGATCAATCCCCAAATCTCATATATCAATCCCCAAATCCCATATATCAATCCCCAAATCCCATAGATCCCCTAATCCCACATATCCCCTAATCCCATACATGCCATAATCCCATAGTCCCCCATCCCCTAATCCCCTAACTCCCCCTCCCCTAATCCCATAGATGATCAATCCCCAAATCCCATATATCAATCCCCAAATCCCATATATCCCCAAATCCCATATATCCCCTAATCCCATATATCCCCTAATCCCATATATCAATCCCCAAATCCCATATATCCCCAAATCCCATATATCCCCTAATCCCATATATCAATCCCCAAATCCCATATATCCCATAATCCCATATATGCCATAATCCCATAGTCCCCCATCCCCTAATCCCCCTAACTCCCCCTCCCCTAATCCCATAGATGATCAATCCCCTAATCCCGTAATCCCCTAATCCCATATATCAATCCCCAAATCCCATATATCCCCAAATCCCATATATCCCCAAATCCCATAGATCCCCTAATCCCATATATGCCATAATCCCATAGTCCCCCATCCCCTAATCCCCCTAACTCCCCCTCCCCTAATCCCATAGATGATCAATCCCCAAATCCCATATATCAATCCCCAAATCCCATAGATCCCCTAATCCCACATATCTCCTAATCCCATATATGCCATAATCCCATAGTCCCCCATCCCCTAATCCCCTAACTCCCCCTCCCCTAATCCCATAGATGATCAATCCCCAAATCCCATAGATGATCAATCCCCAAATCCCATATATCAATCCCCAAATCCCATATATCCCCAAATCCCATATATCCCCTAATCCCATATATCAATCCCCAAATCCCATATATCCCCTAATCCCATATATCCCCTAATCCCATATATCAATCCCCAAATCCCATATATCCCCAAATCCCATATATCCCCTAATCCCATATATCAATCCCCAAATCCCATATATCCCCAAATCCCATATATCCCCTAATCCCATATATCAATCCCCAAATCCCATATATCCCCAAATCCCATATATCCCATAATCCCATATATGCCATAATCCCATAGTCCCCCATCCCCTAATCCCCTAACTCCCCCTCCCCTAATCCCATAGATGATCCCCAAATCCCACAGATGATCAATCCCCAAATCCCATATATCAATCCCCAAATCCCATATATCCCCAAATCCCATATATCCCCTGATCCCATAGATCCCCAAATCCCACATATCCCCTAATCCCATATATGCCATAATCCCATAGTCCCCCATCCCCTAATCCCCCTAACTCCCCCTCCCCTAATCCCATCGATGACCAATCCCCTAATCCCGTAATCCCCCCCCGTCCCGGAATCCCGTAATCCCCCGCATCCCGTAATCCCGGTATCCCGCGCTCCCTGGCAGAGGTGGTGGGCTGCGCGGACGCCCAGGGCTGCCGCCGCGCCTGCGGGACCCCCGTCGGCTGCTCCAACGTCGCCTACCCCCGCCTCGTCCTCACCCTCCTGCCCCCCGGTACGGCCGCCCCGCCCGCGCCCCGCCCGGCCGCGCCCCGCCACTGCTGGGGCGGAGGCAGGGGCTACTGCGGCGTTATCAGGGGGGTAGTAGGGCGGTATTAGGGGATATTACGGCATTATTAGGCCGGTATTAGGGGTAGTAGGGGCTATTACGGCATTATTAGGGCGTTATTAGGGGTAGTAGGGCGGTATTAGGGGATATTACGGCATTATTAGGCCGGTATTAGGGGTATTAGGGGCTATTACGGCATTATTAGGGCGTTATTAGGGGTAGTAGGGCGGTATTAGGGGATATTAGGGCATTATTAGGCCGTTATTAGGGATAGTAGGGCAGTATCAGGGGGTATTACGGCATTATTAGGGTGGTATTAGGGGCTATTACGGCATTATTAGGGCGTTATTAGGGGTAGTAGGGCGGTATTAGGGGCTATTACGGCATTATTAGGGCGTTATTAGGCGTATTAGGGCGGTATTAGGGGCTATTACAGCATTGTTAGGGCGTTATTAGGGGTATTAGGGCCTATTACGGCATTATTAGGGCGTTATTAGGGGTAGTAGGGCGGTATTAGGGGATATTAGGGCATTATTAGGCCGTTATTAGGGGTAGTAGGGCAGTATCAGGGGGTATTACGGCATTATTAGGGTGGTATTAGGGGCTATTACGGCATTATTAGGGCGTTATTAGGGGTAGTAGGGCGGTATTAGGGGCTATTACAGCATTTTTAGGGCGTTATTAGGGGTAGTAGGGCGGTATTAGGGGCTATTACGGCATTATTAGTGCGTTAATAGGGGTAGTAGGGCGGTATTAGGGGCTATTACGGCATTATTAGGGCGTTATTAGGGGTAGTAGGGCGGTATTAGGGGCTATTACGGCATTATTAGTGCGTTAATAGGGGTAGTAGGGCGGTATTAGGGGATATTACGGCATTATTAGTGCGTTAATAGGGGTAGTAGGGCGGTATTAGGGGATATTACGGCATTATTAGGGCGGTATTAGGGGTAGTAGGGCAGTATCAGGGGTATTACGGAATTATTAGGGCAGTATTAGGGGTATTAGGGCAGTATTACGGGATATTACGGCATTATTAGGGCGTTATTAGGGGTATTAGGGCGGTATTAGGGGCTATTACGGCATTATTAGGGCGGTATTAGGGGTAGTAGGGCGGTATTAGGGGCTATTACGGCATTATTAGGGCGTTATTAGGGGTAGTAGGGCAGTATCAGGGGGTATTACGGCATTATTAGGGTTATTAGGGCGGTATTAGGGGCTATTACGGCATTATTAGGGCGTTATTACGGGTATTAGGGCGGTATTAGGGCCTATTACGGCATTTTTAGGGCGTTATTAGGGGTAGTAGGGCGGTATTAGGGGTTATTACGGCATTATTAGGCCGTTATTAGGGTTAGTAGGGCGATATTAGGGTGTTATTAGGGGCTATTAGTGCCCTCTTAGGGTTATTAGGGGGTTATTAGTGCCCTCTTAGAGGTATTAGGGGGTTATTAGGGGCTATTAGTGCATTATTAGAGGTCATTAGGGGTTTTTTAGGGGCTATTAGTGCTCTCTTAGAGGTATTAGGTGGTTATTAGGGGGCTATTAGGGGGCCATTAGCGCCCTCTTAGAGGTATTAGGGGGTTATTAGGGGGCTATTAGTGCCCTCTTGGAGGTATTAGGCGGTTATTAGGGGTATTAGGGGGCCATTAGTGCCCTCTTGGAAGTATTAGGTGGTTATTTGGGGACTATTAGTGCCCTCTTGGAGGTATTAGGCGGTTATTAGGGGCTATTAGTGCATTATTAGAGGTCATTAGGGGTTTTTTAGGGGCTATTAGTGCTCTATTAGAGGTATTTGGAGGTTATTAGGGGGCTATTAGTGCCCTCTTGGAGGTATTAGGGGGTTATTAGGGGGCTATTAGTGCCCTCTTAGAGGTATTAGGGGGTTATTAGGGGGCTATTAGTGCCCTCTTAGAGGTATTAGGCGTTTATTAGGGGTATTAGGGAGCCATTAGTGCCCTCTTGGAGGTATTAGGGGGTTATTAGGGGCTATTAGTGCCCTCTTAGAGGTATTAGGCGTTTATTAGGGGTATTAGGGAGCCATTAGTGCCCTCTTGGAGGTATTAGGGGGTTATTAGGGGCTATTAGTGCATTATTAGAGGTCATTAGGGGGTTTTTAGGGGCTATTAGTGCCCTCTTAGAGGTATTAGGGGGTTATTAGGGGGCTATTAGTGCATTATTAGAGGTCATTAGGGGGTTTTTAGGGGCTATTAGTGCCCTCTTAGAGGTATTAGGGGGTTATTAGGGGGCTATTAGTGCCCTCTTGGAGGTATTAGGCGGTTATTAGGGGTATTAGGGGGCTATTAGTGCCCTCTTGGAGGTATTAGGGGGTTATTAGGGGGCTATTAGTGCCCTCTTGGAGGTATTAGGGGGTTATTAGGGGCTATTAGAGGCTACGGGGGGGTTATTAGTGGCTATTAGCGGGCTATTAGCGCACTCCCCGAGGCCATGGGGAGTCTATTAGGGACTATCGGGGGGGGTTTTCCCCCATTCCAACCCCCCTTCGCCCCCCCAGGCCTACGCGGGCTGATGCTGGCGGTGGTCCTGGCCGCCCTCATGTCCTCCCTGGCCTCCATCTTCGCCAGCGCCGGCGCCCTCTTCACCCTCGACGTCTACCAACGCCTGCGACCCCGCGCCGGAGCCCGGCACCTCCTGATCGCCGGCAGGTCGGTTGTTTGGGGTGATGTTGGGGTGGGGGGAGTTAACGCCCCGGTTGGGTGGTCGGGGGGCACCCACGGGTGACGCCGGGGGTCCCGCGCAGGCTGTGGATCGTGGCGATGGTGGGCTTGAGCCTGGCCTGGCTGCCGGTGGTGGAGGCGGCGCGGGGGGGGGCAGCTCTTCGACTACATCCAGGCCGTCGCCAGTTACTTGGCCCCCCCCGTGGCCGCCGTCTTCTTCCTCGCCGTCTTCGTCCCGCGCGTCAACGAGCCCGTGAGTTTGGGGATCGGGTTTTTTTTGGGGGGGGGGGAGGGGGATGGACACCCAGATGTTGGGGTGAAGAAGGGGAATCCAGGTGTTGGGGGGGGGGGGTGAAGAAGGGGAATTCAGGTGTTGGGGGGGATGAAGAAGGGGATCCAGATGTTGGGGGGGGTGAAGAAGGGGATCCAGGTGTTGGGGGGTGAAGAAGGGGAAGCCAGATGTTGGGGGGGATGAAGAAGAGGAATCCAGGTGTTGGGGGAATGAAGAAGGGGAATCCAGGTGTTAGGGGGATGAAGAAGGAGAATCCAGGTGTTGGGGGGATGAAGAAGGGGAATCCAGGTGTTGGGAGGGTGAAGAAGGGGAATCCAGATGTTGGGGGGTGAAGAAGGGGAATCCAGGTGTTGGGGGGGTGAAGAAGGGGATCCAGGTGTTGGGGGGGATGAAGAAGAGGAATCCAGGTGTTGGGGGGATGAAGAAGAGGAATCCAGATGTTGAGGTGTGAAGAAGGGGATCCAGATGTTGGGGGGACGAAGAAGAGGAATCCAGGTGTTGGGGGGGTGAAGAAGAGGAATCCAGGTGTTGGGGGGGTGAAGAAGGGGATCCAGATGTTGGGGGGATGAAGAAGGGGAATCCAGGTGTTGGGGGGGGGGTGAAGAAGGGGATCCAGGTGTTGGGGGGGATGAAGAAGAGGAATCCAGGTGTTGGGGGGATGAAGAAGGGGAATCCAGATGTTGGGGAGGTGAAGAAGGGGATCCAGGTGTTGGGGGGGTGAAGAAGGGGATCCAGGTGTTGGGGGGATGAAAAGGGGATCCAGGTGTTGGGGGGCAATGAAGAAGGGGATCCAGATGTTGGGGGGATGAAGAAGGGGATCCAGATGTTGGGGGGGTGAAGAAGGGGAATCCAGATGTTGGGGGTGGTGAAGGGGTCCCAGGTGTCCGGGATCGAGGGGCCCCCGACATCCTGGCCCCTTCGTTACCCCATTCCCATCAGCCGCCCCCCCCCCCCCCCAAAAAAAAAAGGGGACCCCACATGTGGGTGCCTGACCCCCCCCTTCTCCCCTCCCCCCCCCCCCAGGGCGCTTTTTGGGGTCTGCTGGGGGGGCTGGGGCTGGGCCTGGCCCGGCTGGTCCCCGAATTCGCGTTGGGGACGGGGACGTGCGGGTCCCCCGGCCGCTGCCCCCCCCTCGTTTGCGGCCTCCATTACCTCCACTTCGCCGCCCTCCTCTTCCTCGCCACCGGCCTCATCGTCATCGGCGTCTCCCTCTGCTACCCCCCCATCCCTCGCCAACACGTGAGTCCCTTTTTTTTTTGGGGTGGGGGACGGACACCCCAAATTTTTTTTTTTTTGGGGGGGACACACACACCCAGCTATCCGGCTTCCCGCAGCTCCACCGGTTGGTCTTCAGCCTCCGGAACAGCCGGGAACCGCGGATCGACCTCGACCGACAAATCCCCAAGGATGGTGCCGGTGACGTCCAGCTCCAGGGTAAAGGGACCCATGGGTGTGGGGGGGGGGTCCCATGGGTGCTGGGGGGGGGTCTCCAAGAGTCTGGGAGGGGGCTAATGGGTCTGGGAGGGGTCCCATGGGTGCTGTGGGGGGGGCTCCAAGGGTCTAGGAGGGGTCCCATGGGTCTGGGAGGGGTCCCATGGGTGTGGGGGGGGGGGCTCCAAGGGTCTGGGAGGGGTCCCAAGGGTGCAGGGGGGGTCCCATGGGTACAGAGGGGGGGTCTCCAAGGGTCTGGGAGGGGTCCCAAGGGTGCAGGGGGGGTCCCATGGGGGTGTGTGGGGGGCTCCAAGGGTCTGAGGAGGGGTCCCATGGGTGCAGGGGGGTCCCATGGGTACAGGGGGGGGGTCTCCAAGGGTCTGGGAGGGGGGCTAATGGGTCTGGGAGGGGTCCCAAGGGTGCAGGGGGGGGTCCCATGGGGGTGTGGGGGGGGCTCCAAGGGTCCGAGGAGGGGTCCCATGGGTGCAGGGGGGGTCCCATGGGTACGGGGGGGGGGGTCTTCAAGGGTCTGGGAGGGGGCTAATGGGTCTGGGAGGGGTCCCATGGGTGCAGGGGGGGTCCCATGGGTGTGTGTGGGGGGCACCCCATGGGTCTGGGAGGGGTCCCATGGGTGGGTGGGGGTCCCATGGGTACAGGGGGGGTTCTCCAAGGGTCTGGGAGGGGGCTAATGGGTCTGGGAGGGGTCCCATGGGTGGGTGGGGGTCCCATGGGTGCGGGGGGGGGGGGCACCCCATGGGTCTAGGAGGGGTCCCAAGGGTGCAGGGGGGGTCCCATGGGGGTGTGGGGGGGGCTCCAATGGTCCGAGGAGGGGTCCCATGGGTGCAGGGGGGGGTCCCATGGGTACAGGAGGGGGGTCTCCAAGGGTCTGGGAAGGGGCTAATGGGTCTGGGAGGGGTCCCATGTGTGCTGGGGGGGGGTCTCCAAGGGTCTAGGAGGGGTCCCATGGGTCTGGGAGGGGGCTAATGGGTCTGGGAGGGGTCCCATGGGTGGGTGGGGGTCCCATGGGTGCGGGGGGGGACACCCCATGGGTCTGGGAGGGGTCCCCTGGGTGTGGGGGGGGGTCCCCTGGGTGCAGAAGACCCAGAACCAACACCCCCCCCCCGCCCCCGCCCTTCCCCTTCTCTTCCAGATGTGGAGGCGGAGCCATCTGGCCAGGGGGCGGGGCCTGTCCCCCAAGGGGCGGGGCCTTCGGGGGAAAGGGGCGTGGCCGAGCCACCGGCCCCGCCCCCCGAGGAGGGGGTGTGGGGGCGGGTGGTGGACGCCAACGCGCTGGTGCTGATGGCCGTCGCCTTCTTCCTCTGGGGGTACTTCGCCTGAGACCCCCCCCCCCGAGGACGAGATGTACCCCGAAAGGGCTGGAACGACCCCAAAACGGGGACAAACCCCCCCCCGCGACGGAAAAACGCCACCGCAGAAGGCAAAACAGGCCCAGGGCGAGGCTAAAACGCCCCCAAATCGGCCCAAAACTCTCCAAAACGAGCCTGAAAAGCCCCACAATGAGCCCCGAACGTCTCGAAACCAAGCGAAGCGCCCCAAACGTCAGAACGATGTCAAAATAAGCCAAAACAGGCCCCAAAAGAGACTAAAATGCCCCCAAATGGGCCCAAAACTCTCCAAAATGAGCCTGAAAAGTCCAAAAGGAGCTTGAAAAGCCCCAAAAAGAGCCTGGAAAACCCCAAAATGAGCCTGAAAAGCCCCACAATGAGCCCCGAACGTCTCGAAACCAAGCGAAGCGCCCCAAACGTCAGAACGATGTCAAAATAAGCCAAAACAGGCCCCAAAAGAGACTAAAATGCCCCCATATGGACCCAAAACTCTCCAAAATGAGCCTGAAAAGTCCAAAAGGAGCTTGAAAAGCCCCAAAAAGAGCCTGGAAAACCCCAAAATGAGCCTGAAAAGCCCCAAAATGAGTCCCAAATACCTCAAAACCAAGCTAAGCAGCCCCAAATGCCCCCAAACAAGCCCACAGACTCTGAAAAGATGTCAAAATGCCCCAAAATAAGCCAAAACAGGCCCAAAACGAGACTTAAATGAGCCCCGATGGGCCCAAAACTCTCCAGAATGAGCCTGAAAAGCCCCAAAATGAACTTGAAAAAGCCCCAAAAGGAGCCCCCGAACATCTCAAAACCAAGCTAAGCGGCTCCAAACGTCAAAAAGCCCCAAAATAAGCCAAAACAGGCCCAAAAAGAGACTAAAATGCCCCCAAATGGGCCCAAAACTCTCCAAAATGAGCCTGAAAAGTCCAAAAGGAGCTTGAAAAGCCCCAAAAAGAGCCTGGAAAACCCCAAAATGAGCCTGAAAAGCCCCAAAATGAGCCCCGAACGTCTCGAAACCAAGCGAAGCGCCCCAAACGTCAGAATGATGTCAAAATAAGCCAAAACAGGCCCCAAAAGAGACTAAAATGCCCCCAAATGGGCCCAAAACTCTCCAAAATGAGCCTGAAAAAGCCCCAAAGTGAACCTGAAAAAGCCCCAAAATGAGCCCCCAAAACCTCAAAACCAAGCTAAGCAGCCCCAAATGCCCCCAAACAAGCCCAAAGCCTCTGAAAAGATGTCAAAATGCCCCAAAATAAGCCAAAACAGGCCCAAAACGAGACTAAAATGAGCCCCAATGGGCCCAAAACTCTCCAGAATGAGCCTGAAAAGTCCAAAAGGAGCTTGAAACGCCCCCAAAAGAGCCTGGAAAACCCCAAAATGAGCCTGAAAAGCTCCAAAATGAGCCCCGAATACCTCAAAACCAAGCTAAGCAGCCCCAAATGCCCCCAAACAAGCCCACAGACTCTGAAAAGATGTCAAAATGCCCCAAAATAAGCCAAAACAGGCCCAAAACGAGACTTAAATGAGCCCCGATGGGCCCAAAACTCTCCAAAGAGCCTGAAAAAAGCCCCAAAAGCAGCTTGAAAAGCCCCAAAAGGAGCCCCGAATACCTCGAAACCAAGCTAAGCGGCCCCACATGCCCCAAAACGTGCCCCAAAACCTCCCAAATGATGTCAAAATGCCCCAAAATAAGCCAAAACAGGCCCAAAACGAGACTTAAATGAGCCCCGATGGGCCCAAAACTCTCCAAAAAGAGCCTGAAAAAGCCCCAAAAAGAGCCTGAAAAAGCCCCAAAAGGAGCCTGAAAAGCCCCCAAATGAGGCCGAAAAGCCCCCAAATGAGCCTGAAAAGCCCCAAAATGAGCCCGAAAAGCCCCAAAATAAGCCCAAAAAGCCCCAAAAAGAGCCCGAAAAGCCCCAAAAAGAGCCCGAAAAGCCCCAAAAAGAGCCCGAAAAGCCCCAAATGAGCCCAGAACTCCCCAAACGATGCCAAAATGCCCCTAAACAACCCCAACACGGCCCCAAATTCCCTCCAAAATGCCTCAAAATCCCCCCAAAGCGCCGGGAACACAAAACTGCACGTTTTTAGAAACGACCCCCAAACTGGTGGTTTTTGGACCCGTTGTCGAAAAACGCTGTTTTTCGCCCCATTCTGGGGTCGGCTGGGGTCAATCCGGAGAAGGGCGGAGCCGGTTATTGGCGGAAGGGCGGGGCTCGTCGCCAGAGGCCCCGCCCCCTGGCCCCGCCCAGTCGAGCTGCCATTCGTCGGGGGCCAGGAGGTGCCGCCCCGTCTCCCAACCGGCGGCCGCCAGCCCTGCGGGGGCGGTGACGTCACAGGGGGACGCGCGTGATGTCATAAGACGTCGCGCGTGACGTCACACGACGCCACGCGGCGACGGGGGGGGGGCGGGGGCGGGGAGGAGGCGCGATGATGCGAGCGATGACACGGGAAGGGGTGGGACCCGGGAGGCGACGCCGCGCGACGACACGCGCGATGACACGTACCGCGCAGGAAGGCGGGGCCCAGCGTGCGCCACAGGCGGGAGCTCTCGGCCACGACGCCCCACGGCACCGTCCCCGGCGCTGGGGGGGGGAAACGACACCCCGTTACTGCCCCGGGGACCCCAAAATTACCCCCAAGGACCCCAAAAATTGCCCCGGGGGCCACAGAATGACCCCACGGGACCCCAAAACTGCCCCGGGGACCCCAAAATTGCCCCCAAGGACCCCAAAAGAGCCCCAGGGGACCCCAATTTGCCCAGGGAGGCCCCAAAACTTGCCCCAAGGTCCCCAAAATTGTCCTGGAAAACCCCAAAACTTGCCCCAGAGGACCCCAGTTTGCCCCAGGACCCCCAATCTGCCCCAGGAGGCCCCAAAACTTGTCCCAGAAGACCCCAAAACTGCCCTGGAAGACCCCAAAACTTGGCTCAGAGGACCCCAATTCGCCCCAGGGGCCCCCAACCTGCCCCAGAGGACCCCAATCTGCCCCAGTGTCCCCAAAACTGCCGCAGGGACCCCAAAACTTGGCCCAGAAGACCCCAATTTGCCACAGGGATCCCAAAATTTGCCCCAGGGACCCCAAAACTTGCCCCAAGGTCCCCAAAACCGCCCTGGAAGACCCCAAAACTTGCCCCAGAGGACCCCAATTCGCCCCAGGGGCCCCCAATCTGCCCCAGGGAACCCCAAAACTTGGCTCAGAAGACCCCAAAACTGCCCTGGAAGACCCCAAAACTTGGCTCAGAGAACCCCAATTCGCCCCAGGGACCCCCAAACTGCCCCAGGGACCCCCAAACTGCCCCAGGAGACCCCAAAACTTGCCCCAAGGTCCCCAGAACTGTCCTGGAAAACCCCAAAACTTGCCCCATGGGACCCCAATCTGCCCCAGAGGACCCCCAATCTGCCCCAGGAGGCCCCAAAACTTGCCCCAGGGACCCCAAAACTTGCCCCAGAGGACCCCAATCTGCCCCAGTGTCCCCAAAACTGCCGCAAGGACCCCAAAACTTGGCCCAGAGGACCCCAATTTGCCACAGGGATCCCAAAATTTGCCCCAGGGTCCCCAAAACTTGCCCCAAAGGACCCCCAAACTGCCCTGGAGGACCCCAAAACTTGCCCCCAAGGTCCCCAAAACCGCCCTGGAAGACCCCAAAACTTGCCCCAGAGGACTCCAATTTGCCCCAGGGACCCCCAATCTGCCCCAGGAGGCCCCAAAACTTGCCCCAAGGTCCCCAAAACTGCCCTGGAAGACCCCAAAAACTTGCCCCAGAGGACCCCAATTTGCCCCAGGGGCCCCCAATCTGCCCCAGGGGACCCCAAAACTTGCCCCAGAGGACCCCAATTCGCCCCAGGGACCCCAAAACTTGCCCCAAGGTCCCCAAAACTGCCCTGGAAGACCCCAAAACTTGCCCCAGAGGACCCCAATTTGCCCCAGGGACCCCCAATCTGCCCCAGGGGACCCCAAAACCTGCCCCAGAGGACCCCAATCTGCCCCAGGGGACCCCAAAACCTGCCCCAGAGGACCCCAAACTTGGCCCAGAGGACCCCAATTTGCCCCAGGGATCCCAAAATTTGCCCCAGGGTCCCCAAAACTTGCCCCAAAGGACCCCCAAACTGCCCCAGGAGACCCCAAAACTTGCCCCAAGGTCCCCAGAACTGTCCTGGAAAACCCCAAAACTTGCCCCAGAGGACCCCAATTCGCCCCAGGGACCCCCAACCTGCCCCAGGAGGCCCCAAAACTTGTCCCAGAAGACCCCAAAACTGCCCTGGAAGACCCCAAAACTTGCCCCAGAGGACCCCAATCTACCCCAGGGACCCCCAACCTGCCCCAGGGGACCCCAAAACTTGGCTCAGAGGACCCCAATTTGCCCCAGGGACCCCCAATCTGCCCCAGGGGACCCCAAAACTTGCCCCAGGGGACCCCAATCTGCCCCAGGGACCCCCAACCTGCCCCAGGGGACCCCAAAACATGGCTCAGAGGACCCCAATTTGCCCCAGGGATCCCAAAATTTGCCCCAGGGTCCCCAAAACTTGCCCCAAAGGACCCCCAAACTGACCCAGGGAGCCCCAAAACTTGCCCCAAGGTCCCCAAAACTGCCCTGGAAGACCCCAAAACTCGCCCCAGAGGACCCCAATTCGCCCCAGAGGACCCCAATTTGCCCCAGAGGACCCCCAACCTGCCCCAGGGACCCCCGACCCCCCCCCCGTCGACTCACGGCAGCGGCGCAGGCGTTGCTGCAGCGGGCGCAGGGCAGCACCCATGGGTGCCCCCGGGGGCAGGTCGGGACCCAGCAGCTCCTCCAGCAGCAGGGCCTGGGCGCAGGCGCGCAGGGGGGTATCGGGGGGGGCCCCCCGGCGCAGGCCCACCCCCACCCAGCCTAGGGAGACCGAAAAAAAAAAAAGGGGAGGGGTCACCCTAACGCCTGGGTCCCTAGGGACACCCCTACCCCAAATTCCTGGGTATTCCCCCACCCCAAATTCCTGCCCCCCCCTCCAGTTCCTGGGTACCCCCCAAATTCCTGGGTGTCCCCCCACCCAAATTCATGGGTGTGTGTCCCCATTCCTGGGTCCCCACCCCAAATTTCTGGGTGTCCCCATCCCCAAATTCAGGTGTGTGTGTCCCCTAAATTTCTAGGGGTTCCCCCCCCCCCCCCAATTCCTGGGTCCCCATCCCCAAATTCCTGGGCGTCCCCCCAAGTTCCCAGGTGTCCCCCCCACCCAAATTCATGGGTTGTCCCCCCCCCCATATTTCTGGGTGTCCCCATTCCCAAATTCCTGAGTCCCCATCCCCAAATTCCTGGGTGTCACCCCACCCAGATTCATGGGTGTCCCCCCCCCATTCCTGGGTCCCCACCCCAAATTTCTGGGTGTCCCCATCCCCAAATTCAGGTGTGTGTGTCCCCTAAATTTCTAGGGGTTCCCCCCCCCCAATTCCTGGGTCCCCATCCCCAAATTCCTGGGCGTCCCCCCAAGTTCCCAGGTGTCCCCCCACCCAAATTCATGGGTTGTCCCCCCCGCCCATATTTCTGGGTGCCCCCATTCCCAAATTCCTGGGTCCCCATCCCATATTCCTGGGTGTCCCCCCACCCAAATTCCTGGGTCCCCACCCCAAATTTCTGGGTGTCCCCATCCCCAAATTCCTGGGTGTCCCCCCACCCAAATTCCTGGGTGCCCCCCCCTACATTTCTGGGGGTCCCCCCCCCCAATTCCTGAGCATCCCCCCAAGTTCCCAGGTGTTCCCCC
>NW_026060879.1:0-121086 GCF_929443795.1 Astur gentilis | reverse complement strand
GGCTGCAGAGGGATAGTGAAAAACTGCATTAGTTTTCAGGGCTGGCACCTTCCCTGTGGGAGAAGGAGCCGTAAGTTTGCCTTTTCAGAAAAAAGCTTCTGCCGAGAACGAGCACCGTGACATGCTGAGTCTCTGGGAAAGCAGAGATCCCAAAAGCTGTTGTGCCTGTGGATAGGCTGCAGAGGGATAGTGAATACCAGCAAGATCTTTCAGGGCTGGCACCTTCCTTGTGGGAGAAGGAGCCGTAAGTTTGCCTTTTCAGAAAAAAGCTTCTGCCGAGAGCGAGCACCGTGACATGCTGAGTCTCTGGGAAAGCAGAGATCCCAAAAGCTGTTGTGCCTGTGGATAGGCTGCAGAGGGATAGTGAAAAACTGCATTAGTTTTCAGGGCTGGCACCTTCCCTGTGGGAGAAGGAGCCGTAAGTTTGCCTTTTCAGAAAAAAGCTTCTGCCGAGAGTGAGCACCGTGACATGCTGAGTCTCTGGGAAAGCAGAGATCCCCAAAGCTGTTGTGCCTGTGGATAGGCTGCAGGAGGATAGTGAATACCAGCAAGATCTTTCAGGGCTAGCACCTTCCTTGTGGGAGAAGGAGCCACACTTTTGCCTTCTCAGAAAAAGCTTCTGCCGAGAGCGAGCACCGTGACATGCTGAGTCTCTGGGAAAGCAGAGATCCCCAAAGCTGTTGTGCCTGTGGATAGGCTGCAGAGGGATAGTGAAAAACTGCATTAGTTTTCAGGGCTGGCACCTTCCCTGTGGGAGAAGGAGCCGTAAGTTTGCCTTTTCAGAAAAAAGCTTCTGCCGAGAGCGAGCACCGTGACATGCTGAGTCTCTGGGAAAGCAGAGATCCCCAAAGCTGTTGTGCCTGTGGATAGGCTGCAGAGGGATAGTGAAAAACTGCATTAGTTTTCAGGGGTGGCACCTTCCCTGTGGGAGAAGGAGCCGTAAGTTTGCCTTTTCAGAAAAAAGCTTCTGCCGAGAGCGAGCACCGTGACATGCTGAGTCTCTGGGAAAGCAGAGATCCCCAAAGCTGTTGTGCCTGTGGATAGGCTGCAGAGGGATAGTGAAAAACTGCATTAGTTTTCAGGGGTGGCACCTTCCCTGTGGGAGAAGGAGCCGTAAGTTTGCCTTTTCAGAAAAAAGCTTCTGCCGAGAGCGAGCACCGTGACATGCTGAGTCTCTGGGAAAGCAGAGATCCCCAAAGCTGTTGTGCCTGTGGATAGGCTGCAGAGGGATAGTGAAAAACTGCATTAGTTTTCAGGGCTGGCACCTTCCCTGTGGGAGAAGGAGCCGTAAGTTTGCCTTTTCAGAAAAAAGCTTCTGCCGAGAGCGAGCACCGTGACATGCTGAGTCTCTGGGAAAGCAGAGATCCCAAAAGCTGTTGTGCCTGTGGATAGGCTGCAGAGGGATAGTGAATACCAGCAAGATCTTTCAGGGCTGGCACCTTCCTTGTGGGAGAAGGAGCCGTAAGTTTGCCTTTTCAGAAAAAAGCTTCTGCCGAGAGCGAGCACCGTGACATGCTGAGTCTCTGGGAAAGCAGAGATCCCCAAAGCTGTTGTGCCTGTGGATAGGCTGCAGAGGGATAGTGAAAAACTGCATTAGTTTTCAGGGCTGGCACCTTCCCTGTGGGAGAAGGAGCCGTAAGTTTGCCTTTTCAGAAAAAAGCTTCTGCCGAGAACGAGCACCGTGACATGCTGAGTCTCTGGGAAAGCAGAGATCCCAAAAGCTGTTGTGCCTGTGGATAGGCTGCAGAGGGATAGTGAATACCAGCAAGATCTTTCAGGGCTGGCACCTTCCTTGTGGGAGAAGGAGCCGTAAGTTTGCCTTTTCAGAAAAAGGCTCTGGCGAGAGTGAGCACCGTGACATGCTGAGTCTCTGGGAAAGCAGAGATCCCCAAAGCTGTTGTGCCTGTGGATAGGCTGCAGAGGGATAGTGAAAAACTGCATTAGTTTTCAGGGCTGGCACCTTCCCTGTGGGAGAAGGAGCCGTAAGTTTGCCTTTTCAGAAAAAAGCTTCTGCCGAGAGCGAGCACCGTGACATGCTGAGTCTCTGGGAAAGCAGAGATCCCCAAAGCTGTTGTGCCTGTGGATAGGCTGCAGAGGGATAGTGAAAAACTGCATTAGTTTTCAGGGCTGGCACCTTCCCTGTGGGAGAAGGAGCCGTAAGTTTGCCTTTTCAGAAAAAAGCTTCTGCCGAGAACGAGCACCGTGACATGCTGAGTCTCTGGGAAAGCAGAGATCCCAAAAGCTGTTGTGCCTGTGGATAGGCTGCAGAGGGATAGTGAATACCAGCAAGATCTTTCAGGGCTGGCACCTTCCTTGTGGGAGAAGGAGCCGTAAGTTTGCCTTTTCAGAAAAAAGCTTCTGCCGAGAGCGAGCACCGTGACATGCTGAGTCTCTGGGAAAGCAGAGATCCCCAAAGCTGTTGTGCCTGTGGATAGGCTGCAGAGGGATAGTGAAAAACTGCATTAGTTTTCAGGGCTGGCACCTTCCCTGTGGGAGAAGGAGCCGTAAGTTTGCCTTTTCAGAAAAAAGCTTCTGCCGAGAGCGAGCACCGTGACATGCTGAGTCTCTGGGAAAGCAGAGATCCCCAAAGCTGTTGTGCCTGTGGATAGGCTGCAGAGGGATAGTGAAAAACTGCATTAGTTTTCAGGGCTGGCACCTTCCCTGTGGGAGAAGGAGCCGTAAGTTTGCCTTTTCAGAAAAAAGCTTCTGCCGAGAACGAGCACCGTGACATGCTGAGTCTCTGGGAAAGCAGAGATCCCAAAAGCTGTTGTGCCTGTGGATAGGCTGCAGAGGGATAGTGAATACCAGCAAGATCTTTCAGGGCTGGCACCTTCCTTGTGGGAGAAGGAGCCGTAAGTTTGCCTTTTCAGAAAAAAGCTTCTGCCGAGAGCGAGCACCGTGACATGCTGAGTCTCTGGGAAAGCAGAGATCCCCAAAGCTGTTGTGCCTGTGGATAGGCTGCAGAGGGATAGTGAAAAACTGCATTAGTTTTCAGGGCTGGCACCTTCCCTGTGGGAGAAGGAGCCGTAAGTTTGCCTTTTCAGAAAAAAGCTTCTGCCGAGAACGAGCACCGTGACATGCTGAGTCTCTGGGAAAGCAGAGATCCCAAAAGCTGTTGTGCCTGTGGATAGGCTGCAGAGGGATAGTGAATACCAGCAAGATCTTTCAGGGCTGGCACCTTCCTTGTGGGAGAAGGAGCCGTAAGTTTGCCTTTTCAGAAAAAAGCTTCTGCCGAGAGCGAGCACCGTGACATGCTGAGTCTCTGGGAAAGCAGAGATCCCCAAAGCTGTTGTGCCTGTGGATAGGCTGCAGAGGGATAGTGAAAAACTGCATTAGTTTTCAGGGCTGGCACCTTCCCTGTGGGAGAAGGAGCCGTAAGTTTGCCTTTTCAGAAAAAAGCTTCTGCCGAGAGCGAGCACCGTGACATGCTGAGTCTCTGGGAAAGCAGAGATCCCCAAAGCTGTTGTGCCTGTGGATAGGCTGCAGAGGGATAGTGAAAAACTGCATTAGTTTTCAGGGCTGGCACCTTCCCTGTGGGAGAAGGAGCCGTAAGTTTGCCTTTTCAGAAAAAAGCTTCTGCCGAGAACGAGCACCGTGACATGCTGAGTCTCTGGGAAAGCAGAGATCCCAAAAGCTGTTGTGCCTGTGGATAGGCTGCAGAGGGATAGTGAATACCAGCAAGATCTTTCAGGGCTGGCACCTTCCTTGTGGGAGAAGGAGCCGTAAGTTTGCCTTTTCAGAAAAAAGCTTCTGCCGAGAGCGAGCACCGTGACATGCTGAGTCTCTGGGAAAGCAGAGATCCCAAAAGCTGTTGTGCCTGTGGATAGGCTGCAGAGGGATAGTGAAAAACTGCATTAGTTTTCAGGGCTGGCACCTTCCCTGTGGGAGAAGGAGCCGTAAGTTTGCCTTTTCAGAAAAAAGCTTCTGCCGAGAGTGAGCACCGTGACATGCTGAGTCTCTGGGAAAGCAGAGATCCCCAAAGCTGTTGTGCCTGTGGATAGGCTGCAGGAGGATAGTGAATACCAGCAAGATCTTTCAGGGCTAGCACCTTCCTTGTGGGAGAAGGAGCCACACTTTTGCCTTCTCAGAAAAAGCTTCTGCCGAGAGTGAGCACCGTGACATGCTGAGTCTCTGGGAAAGCAGAGATCCCCAAAGCTGTTGTGCCTGTGGATAGGCTGCAGAGGGATAGTGAAAAACTGCATTAGTTTTCAGGGCTGGCACCTTCCCTGTGGGAGAAGGAGCCGTAAGTTTGCCTTTTCAGAAAAAAGCTTCTGCCGAGAGCGAGCACCGTGACATGCTGAGTCTCTGGGAAAGCAGAGATCCCCAAAGCTGTTGTGCCTGTGGATAGGCTGCAGAGGGATAGTGAAAAACTGCATTAGTTTTCAGGGGTGGCACCTTCCCTGTGGGAGAAGGAGCCGTAAGTTTGCCTTTTCAGAAAAAAGCTTCTGCCGAGAGCGAGCACCGTGACATGCTGAGTCTCTGGGAAAGCAGAGATCCCCAAAGCTGTTGTGCCTGTGGATAGGCTGCAGAGGGATAGTGAAAAACTGCATTAGTTTTCAGGGCTGGCACCTTCCCTGTGGGAGAAGGAGCCGTAAGTTTGCCTTTTCAGAAAAAAGCTTCTGCCGAGAGCGAGCACCGTGACATGCTGAGTCTCTGGGAAAGCAGAGATCCCCAAAGCTGTTGTGCCTGTGGATAGGCTGCAGAGGGATAGTGAAAAACTGCATTAGTTTTCAGGGCTGGCACCTTCCCTGTGGGAGAAGGAGCCGTAAGTTTGCCTTTTCAGAAAAAAGCTTCTGCCGAGAGCGAGCACCGTGACATGCTGAGTCTCTGGGAAAGCAGAGATCCCCAAAGCTGTTGTGCCTGTGGATAGGCTGCAGAGGGATAGTGAAAAACTGCATTAGTTTTCAGGGCTGGCACCTTCCCTGTGGGAGAAGGAGCCGTAAGTTTGCCTTTTCAGAAAAAAGCTTCTGCCGAGAACGAGCACCGTGACATGCTGAGTCTCTGGGAAAGCAGAGATCCCAAAAGCTGTTGTGCCTGTGGATAGGCTGCAGAGGGATAGTGAATACCAGCAAGATCTTTTAGGGCTGGCACCTTCCTTGTGGGAGAAGGAGCCGTAAGTTTGCCTTTTCAGAAAAAAGCTACTGCCGAGAGCGAGCACCGTGACATGCTGAGTCTCTGGGAAAGCAGAGATCCCCAAAGCTGTTGTGCCTGTGGATAGGCTGCAGAGGGATAGTGAAAAACTGCATTAGTTTTCAGGGCTGGCACCTTCCCTGTGGGAGAAGGAGCCGTAAGTTTGCCTTTTCAGAAAAAAGCTTCTGCCGAGAACGAGCACCGTGACATGCTGAGTCTCTGGGAAAGCAGAGATCCCAAAAGCTGTTGTGCCTGTGGATAGGCTGCAGAGGGATAGTGAATACCAGCAAGATCTTTCAGGGCTGGCACCTTCCTTGTGGGAGAAGGAGCCGTAAGTTTGCCTTTTCAGAAAAAAGCTTCTGCCGAGAGCGAGCACCGTGACATGCTGAGTCTCTGGGAAAGCAGAGATCCCCAAAGCTGTTGTGCCTGTGGATAGGCTGCAGAGGGATAGTGAAAAACTGCATTAGTTTTCAGGGCTGGCACCTTCCCTGTGGGAGAAGGAGCCGTAAGTTTGCCTTTTCAGAAAAAAGCTTCTGCCGAGAACGAGCACCGTGACATGCTGAGTCTCTGGGAAAGCAGAGATCCCAAAAGCTGTTGTGCCTGTGGATAGGCTGCAGAGGGATAGTGAATACCAGCAAGATCTTTCAGGGCTGGCACCTTCCTTGTGGGAGAAGGAGCCGTAAGTTTGCCTTTTCAGAAAAAAGCTTCTGCCGAGAGCGAGCACCGTGACATGCTGAGTCTCTGGGAAAGCAGAGATCCCCAAAGCTGTTGTGCCTGTGGATAGGCTGCAGAGGGATAGTGAAAAACTGCATTAGTTTTCAGGGCTGGCACCTTCCCTGTGGGAGAAGGAGCCGTAAGTTTGCCTTTTCAGAAAAAAGCTTCTGCCGAGAGCGAGCACCGTGACATGCTGAGTCTCTGGGAAAGCAGAGATCCCCAAAGCTGTTGTGCCTGTGGATAGGCTGCAGAGGGATAGTGAAAAACTGCATTAGTTTTCAGGGCTGGCACCTTCCCTGTGGGAGAAGGAGCCGTAAGTTTGCCTTTTCAGAAAAAAGCTTCTGCCGAGAACGAGCACCGTGACATGCTGAGTCTCTGGGAAAGCAGAGATCCCAAAAGCTGTTGTGCCTGTGGATAGGCTGCAGAGGGATAGTGAATACCAGCAAGATCTTTCAGGGCTGGCACCTTCCTTGTGGGAGAAGGAGCCGTAAGTTTGCCTTTTCAGAAAAAAGCTTCTGCCGAGAGCGAGCACCGTGACATGCTGAGTCTCTGGGAAAGCAGAGATCCCAAAAGCTGTTGTGCCTGTGGATAGGCTGCAGAGGGATAGTGAAAAACTGCATTAGTTTTCAGGGCTGGCACCTTCCCTGTGGGAGAAGGAGCCGTAAGTTTGCCTTTTCAGAAAAAAGCTTCTGCCGAGAGTGAGCACCGTGACATGCTGAGTCTCTGGGAAAGCAGAGATCCCCAAAGCTGTTGTGCCTGTGGATAGGCTGCAGGAGGATAGTGAATACCAGCAAGATCTTTCAGGGCTAGCACCTTCCTTGTGGGAGAAGGAGCCACACTTTTGCCTTCTCAGAAAAAGCTTCTGCCGAGAGTGAGCACCGTGACATGCTGAGTCTCTGGGAAAGCAGAGATCCCCAAAGCTGTTGTGCCTGTGGATAGGCTGCAGAGGGATAGTGAAAAACTGCATTAGTTTTCAGGGCTGGCACCTTCCCTGTGGGAGAAGGAGCCGTAAGTTTGCCTTTTCAGAAAAAAGCTTCTGCCGAGAGCGAGCACCGTGACATGCTGAGTCTCTGGGAAAGCAGAGATCCCCAAAGCTGTTGTGCCTGTGGATAGGCTGCAGAGGGATAGTGAAAAACTGCATTAGTTTTCAGGGGTGGCACCTTCCCTGTGGGAGAAGGAGCCGTAAGTTTGCCTTTTCAGAAAAAAGCTTCTGCCGAGAGCGAGCACCGTGACATGCTGAGTCTCTGGGAAAGCAGAGATCCCCAAAGCTGTTGTGCCTGTGGATAGGCTGCAGAGGGATAGTGAAAAACTGCATTAGTTTTCAGGGCTGGCACCTTCCCTGTGGGAGAAGGAGCCGTAAGTTTGCCTTTTCAGAAAAAAGCTTCTGCCGAGAGCGAGCACCGTGACATGCTGAGTCTCTGGGAAAGCAGAGATCCCCAAAGCTGTTGTGCCTGTGGATAGGCTGCAGAGGGATAGTGAAAAACTGCATTAGTTTTCAGGGCTGGCACCTTCCCTGTGGGAGAAGGAGCCGTAAGTTTGCCTTTTCAGAAAAAAGCTTCTGCCGAGAGCGAGCACCGTGACATGCTGAGTCTCTGGGAAAGCAGAGATCCCCAAAGCTGTTGTGCCTGTGGATAGGCTGCAGAGGGATAGTGAAAAACTGCATTAGTTTTCAGGGCTGGCACCTTCCCTGTGGGAGAAGGAGCCGTAAGTTTGCCTTTTCAGAAAAAAGCTTCTGCCGAGAACGAGCACCGTGACATGCTGAGTCTCTGGGAAAGCAGAGATCCCAAAAGCTGTTGTGCCTGTGGATAGGCTGCAGAGGGATAGTGAATACCAGCAAGATCTTTCAGGGCTGGCACCTTCCTTGTGGGAGAAGGAGCCGTAAGTTTGCCTTTTCAGAAAAAAGCTTCTGCCGAGAGCGAGCACCGTGACATGCTGAGTCTCTGGGAAAGCAGAGATCCCCAAAGCTGTTGTGCCTGTGGATAGGCTGCAGAGGGATAGTGAAAAACTGCATTAGTTTTCAGGGCTGGCACCTTCCCTGTGGGAGAAGGAGCCGTAAGTTTGCCTTTTCAGAAAAAAGCTTCTGCCGAGAACGAGCACCGTGACATGCTGAGTCTCTGGGAAAGCAGAGATCCCAAAAGCTGTTGTGCCTGTGGATAGGCTGCAGAGGGATAGTGAATACCAGCAAGATCTTTCAGGGCTGGCACCTTCCTTGTGGGAGAAGGAGCCGTAAGTTTGCCTTTTCAGAAAAAAGCTTCTGCCGAGAGCGAGCACCGTGACATGCTGAGTCTCTGGGAAAGCAGAGATCCCCAAAGCTGTTGTGCCTGTGGATAGGCTGCAGAGGGATAGTGAAAAACTGCATTAGTTTTCAGGGCTGGCACCTTCCCTGTGGGAGAAGGAGCCGTAAGTTTGCCTTTTCAGAAAAAAGCTTCTGCCGAGAGCGAGCACCGTGACATGCTGAGTCTCTGGGAAAGCAGAGATCCCCAAAGCTGTTGTGCCTGTGGATAGGCTGCAGAGGGATAGTGAAAAACTGCATTAGTTTTCAGGGCTGGCACCTTCCCTGTGGGAGAAGGAGCCGTAAGTTTGCCTTTTCAGAAAAAAGCTTCTGCCGAGAACGAGCACCGTGACATGCTGAGTCTCTGGGAAAGCAGAGATCCCAAAAGCTGTTGTGCCTGTGGATAGGCTGCAGAGGGATAGTGAATACCAGCAAGATCTTTCAGGGCTGGCACCTTCCTTGTGGGAGAAGGAGCCGTAAGTTTGCCTTTTCAGAAAAAAGCTTCTGCCGAGAGCGAGCACCGTGACATGCTGAGTCTCTGGGAAAGCAGAGATCCCAAAAGCTGTTGTGCCTGTGGATAGGCTGCAGAGGGATAGTGAAAAACTGCATTAGTTTTCAGGGCTGGCACCTTCCCTGTGGGAGAAGGAGCCGTAAGTTTGCCTTTTCAGAAAAAAGCTTCTGCCGAGAGTGAGCACCGTGACATGCTGAGTCTCTGGGAAAGCAGAGATCCCCAAAGCTGTTGTGCCTGTGGATAGGCTGCAGGAGGATAGTGAATACCAGCAAGATCTTTCAGGGCTAGCACCTTCCTTGTGGGAGAAGGAGCCACACTTTTGCCTTCTCAGAAAAAGCTTCTGCCGAGAGCGAGCACCGTGACATGCTGAGTCTCTGGGAAAGCAGAGATCCCCAAAGCTGTTGTGCCTGTGGATAGGCTGCAGAGGGATAGTGAAAAACTGCATTAGTTTTCAGGGCTGGCACCTTCCCTGTGGGAGAAGGAGCCGTAAGTTTGCCTTTTCAGAAAAAAGCTTCTGCCGAGAGCGAGCACCGTGACATGCTGAGTCTCTGGGAAAGCAGAGATCCCCAAAGCTGTTGTGCCTGTGGATAGGCTGCAGAGGGATAGTGAAAAACTGCATTAGTTTTCAGGGCTGGCACCTTCCCTGTGGGAGAAGGAGCCGTAAGTTTGCCTTTTCAGAAAAAAGCTTCTGCCGAGAGCGAGCACCGTGACATGCTGAGTCTCTGGGAAAGCAGAGATCCCCAAAGCTGTTGTGCCTGTGGATAGGCTGCAGAGGGATAGTGAATACCAGCAAGATCTTTCAGGGCTAGCACCTTCCTTGTGGGAGAAGGAGCCACACTTTTGCCTTCTCAGAAAAAGCTTCTGCCGAGAACGAGCACCGTGACATGCTGAGTCTCTGGGAAAGCAGAGATCCCAAAAGCTGTTGTGCCTGTGGATAGGCTGCAGAGGGATAGTGAATACCAGCAAGATCTTTCAGGGCTGGCACCTTCCTTGTGGGAGAAGGAGCCGTAAGTTTGCCTTTTCAGAAAAAAGCTTCTGCCGAGAGCGAGCACCGTGACATGCTGAGTCTCTGGGAAAGCAGAGATCCCCAAAGCTGTTGTGCCTGTGGATAGGCTGCAGAGGGATAGTGAAAAACTGCATTAGTTTTCAGGGCTGGCACCTTCCCTGTGGGAGAAGGAGCCGTAAGTTTGCCTTTTCAGAAAAAAGCTTCTGCCGAGAACGAGCACCGTGACATGCTGAGTCTCTGGGAAAGCAGAGATCCCAAAAGCTGTTGTGCCTGTGGATAGGCTGCAGAGGGATAGTGAATACCAGCAAGATCTTTCAGGTCTGGCACCTTCCTTGTGGGAGAAGGAGCCGTAAGTTTGCCTTTTCAGAAAAAAGCTTCTGCCGAGAGCGAGCACCGTGACATGCTGAGTCTCTGGGAAAGCAGAGATCCCCAAAGCTGTTGTGCCTGTGGATAGGCTGCAGAGGGATAGTGAAAAACTGCATTAGTTTTCAGGGCTGGCACCTTCCCTGTGGGAGAAGGAGCCGTAAGTTTGCCTTTTCAGAAAAAAGCTTCTGCCGAGAGCGAGCACCGTGACATGCTGAGTCTCTGGGAAAGCAGAGATCCCCAAAGCTGTTGTGCCTGTGGATAGGCTGCAGAGGGATAGTGAAAAACTGCATTAGTTTTCAGGGCTGGCACCTTCCCTGTGGGAGAAGGAGCCGTAAGTTTGCCTTTTCAGAAAAAAGCTTCTGCCGAGAACGAGCACCGTGACATGCTGAGTCTCTGGGAAAGCAGAGATCCCAAAAGCTGTTGTGCCTGTGGATAGGCTGCAGAGGGATAGTGAATACCAGCAAGATCTTTCAGGGCTGGCACCTTCCTTGTGGGAGAAGGAGCCGTAAGTTTGCCTTTTCAGAAAAAGGCTCTGGCGAGAGTGAGCACCGTGACATGCTGAGTCTCTGGGAAAGCAGAGATCCCAAAAGCTGTTGTGCCTGTGGATAGGCTGCAGAGGGATAGTGAAAAACTGCATTAGTTTTCAGGGCTGGCACCTTCCCTGTGGGAGAAGGAGCCGTAAGTTTGCCTTTTCAGAAAAAAGCTTCTGCCGAGAGCGAGCACCGTGACATGCTGAGTCTCTGGGAAAGCAGAGATCCCCAAAGCTGTTGTGCCTGTGGATAGGCTGCAGAGGGATAGTGAAAAACTGCATTAGTTTTCAGGGCTGGCACCTTCCCTGTGGGAGAAGGAGCCGTAAGTTTGCCTTTTCAGAAAAAAGCTTCTGCCGAGAGCGAGCACCGTGACATGCTGAGTCTCTGGGAAAGCAGAGATCCCCAAAGCTGTTGTGCCTGTGGATAGGCTGCAGAGGGATAGTGAAAAACTGCATTAGTTTTCAGGGCTGGCACCTTCCCTGTGGGAGAAGGAGCCGTAAGTTTGCCTTTTCAGAAAAAAGCTTCTGCCGAGAGCGAGCACCGTGACATGCTGAGTCTCTGGGAAAGCAGAGATCCCCAAAGCTGTTGTGCCTGTGGATAGGCTGCAGAGGGATAGTGAAAAACTGCATTAGTTTTCAGGGCTGGCACCTTCCCTGTGGGAGAAGGAGCCGTAAGTTTGCCTTTTCAGAAAAAAGCTTCTGCCGAGAACGAGCACCGTGACATGCTGAGTCTCTGGGAAAGCAGAGATCCCAAAAGCTGTTGTGCCTGTGGATAGGCTGCAGAGGGATAGTGAATACCAGCAAGATCTTTCAGGGCTGGCACCTTCCTTGTGGGAGAAGGAGCCGTAAGTTTGCCTTTTCAGAAAAAGGCTCTGGCGAGAGTGAGTACCGTGACATGCTGAGTCTCTGGGAAAGCAGAGATCCCAAAAGCTGTTGTGCCTGTGGATAGGCTGCAGAGGGATAGTGAAAAACTGCATTAGTTTTCAGGGCTGGCACCTTCCCTGTGGGAGAAGGAGCCGTAAGTTTGCCTTTTCAGAAAAAAGCTTCTGCCGAGAGCGAGCACCGTGACATGCTGAGTCTCTGGGAAAGCAGAGATCCCCAAAGCTGTTGTGCCTGTGGATAGGCTGCAGAGGGATAGTGAAAAACTGCATAAGTTTTCAGGGCTGGCACCTTCCCTGTGGGAGAAGGAGCCGTAAGTTTGCCTTTTCAGAAAAAAGCTTCTGCCGAGAGCGAGCACCGTGACATGCTGAGTCTCTGGGAAAGCAGAGATCCCCAAAGCTGTTGTGCCTGTGGATAGGCTGCAGAGGGATAGTGAAAAACTGCATTAGTTTTCAGGGCTGGCACCTTCCCTGTGGGAGAAGGAGCCATAAGTTTGCCTTTTCAGAAAAAAGCTTCTGCCGAGAGCGAGCACCGTGACATGCTGAGTCTCTGGGAAAGCAGAGATCCCCAAAGCTGTTGTGCCTGTGGATAGGCTGCAGAGGGATAGTGAAAAACTGCATTAGTTTTCAGGGCTGGCACCTTCCCTGTGGGAGAAGGAGCCGTAAGTTTGCCTTTTCAGAAAAAAGCTTCTGCCGAGAGCGAGCACCGTGACATGCTGAGTCTCTGGGAAAGCAGAGATCCCCAAAGCTGTTGTGCCTGTGGATAGGCTGCAGAGGGATAGTGAAAAACTGCATTAGTTTTCAGGGCTGGCACCTTCCCTGTGGGAGAAGGAGCCGTAAGTTTGCCTTTTCAGAAAAAAGCTTCTGCCGAGAGCGAGCACCGTGACATGCTGAGTCTCTGGGAAAGCAGAGATCCCCAAAGCTGTTGTGCCTGTGGATAGGCTGCAGAGGGATAGTGAAAAACTGCATTAGTTTTCAGGGCTGGCACCTTCCCTGTGGGAGAAGGAGCCGTAAGTTTGCCTTTTCAGAAAAAAGCTTCTGCCGAGAGCGAGCACCGTGACATGCTGAGTCTCTGGGAAAGCAGAGATCCCCAAAGCTGTTGTGCCTGTGGATAGGCTGCAGAGGGATAGTGAAAAACTGCATTAGTTTTCAGGGCTGGCACCTTCCCTGTGGGAGAAGGAGCCGTAAGTTTGCCTTTTCAGAAAAAAGCTTCTGCCGAGAACGAGCACCGTGACATGCTGAGTCTCTGGGAAAGCAGAGATCCCAAAAGCTGTTGTGCCTGTGGATAGGCTGCAGAGGGATAGTGAATACCAGCAAGATCTTTCAGGGCTGGCACCTTCCTTGTGGGAGAAGGAGCCGTAAGTTTGCCTTTTCAGAAAAAGGCTCTGGCGAGAGTGAGCACCGTGACATGCTGAGTCTCTGGGAAAGCAGAGATCCCCAAAGCTGTTGTGCCTGTGGATAGGCTGCAGAGGGATAGTGAAAAACTGCATTAGTTTTCAGGGGTGGCACCTTCCCTGTGGGAGAAGGAGCCGTAAGTTTGCCTTTTCAGAAAAAAGCTTCTGCCGAGAGCGAGCACCGTGACATGCTGAGTCTCTGGGAAAGCAGAGATCCCCAAAGCTGTTGTGCCTGTGGATAGGCTGCAGAGGGATAGTGAAAAAATGCATTAGTTTTCAGGGCTGGCACCTTCCCTGTGGGAGAAGGAGCCGTAAGTTTGCCTTTTCAGAAAAAAGCTTCTGCCGAGAGCGAGCACCGTGACATGCTGAGTCTCTGGGAAAGCAGAGATCCCCAGAGCTGTTGTGCCTGTGGATAGGCTGCAGAGGGATAGTGAAAAACTGCATTAGTTTTCAGGGCTGGCACCTTCCCTGTGGGAGAAGGAGCCGTAAGTTTGCCTTTTCAGAAAAAAGCTTCTGCCGAGAACGAGCACCGTGACATGCTGAGTCTCTGGGAAAGCAGAGATCCCAAAAGCTGTTGTGCCTGTGGATAGGCTGCAGAGGGATAGTGAATACCAGCAAGATCTTTCAGGGCTGGCACCTTCCTTGTGGGAGAAGGAGCCTTAAGTTTTCCTTTTCAGAAAAAAGCTTCTGCCGAGAGCGAGCACCGTGACATGCTGAGTCTCTGGGAAAGCAGAGATCCCCAAAGCTGTTGTGCCTGTGGATAGGCTGCAGAGGGATAGTGAAAAACTGCATTAGTTTTCAGGGCTGGCACCTTCCCTGTGGGAGAAGGAGCCGTAAGTTTGCCTTTTCAGAAAAAAGCTTCTGCCGAGAGCGAGCACCGTGACATGCTGAGTCTCTGGGAAAGCAGAGATCCCCAAAGCTGTTGTGCCTGTGGATAGGCTGCAGAGGGATAGTGAAAAACTGCATTAGTTTTCAGGGCTGGCACCTTCCCTGTGGGAGAAGGAGCCGTAAGTTTGCCTTTTCAGAAAAAAGCTTCTGCCGAGAACGAGCACCGTGACATGCTGAGTCTCTGGGAAAGCAGAGATCCCAAAAGCTGTTGTGCCTGTGGATAGGCTGCAGAGGGATAGTGAATACCAGCAAGATCTTTCAGGGCTGGCACCTTCCTTGTGGGAGAAGGAGCCGTAAGTTTGCCTTTTCAGAAAAAAGCTTCTGCCGAGAGCGAGCACCGTGACATGCTGAGTCTCTGGGAAAGCAGAGATCCCCAAAGCTGTTGTGCCTGTGGATAGGCTGCAGAGGGATAGTGAAAAACTGCATTAGTTTTCAGGGCTGGCACCTTCCCTGTGGGAGAAGGAGCCGTAAGTTTGCCTTTTCAGAAAAAAGCTTCTGCCGAGAGTGAGCACCGTGACATGCTGAGTCTCTGGGAAAGCAGAGATCCCCAAAGCTGTTGTGCCTGTGGATAGGCTGCAGGAGGATAGTGAATACCAGCAAGATCTTTCAGGGCTAGCACCTTCCTTGTGGGAGAAGGAGCCACACTTTTGCCTTCTCAGAAAAAGCTTCTGCCGAGAGCGAGCACCGTGACATGCTGAGTCTCTGGGAAAGCAGAGATCCCCAAAGCTGTTGTGCCTGTGGATAGGCTGCAGAGGGATAGTGAAAAACTGCATTAGTTTTCAGGGCTGGCACCTTCCCTGTGGGAGAAGGAGCCGTAAGTTTGCCTTTTCAGAAAAAAGCTTCTGCCGAGAGCGAGCACCGTGACATGCTGAGTCTCTGGGAAAGCAGAGATCCCCAAAGCTGTTGTGCCTGTGGATAGGCTGCAGAGGGATAGTGAAAAACTGCATTAGTTTTCAGGGCTGGCACCTTCCCTGTGGGAGAAGGAGCCGTAAGTTTGCCTTTTCAGAAAAAAGCTTCTGCCGAGAGCGAGCACCGTGACATGCTGAGTCTCTGGGAAAGCAGAGATCCCCAAAGCTGTTGTGCCTGTGGATAGGCTGCAGAGGGATAGTGAAAAACTGCATTAGTTTTCAGGGCTGGCACCTTCCCTGTGGGAGAAGGAGCCGTAAGTTTGCCTTTTCAGAAAAAAGCTTCTGCCGAGAACGAGCACCGTGACATGCTGAGTCTCTGGGAAAGCAGAGATCCCAAAAGCTGTTGTGCCTGTGGATAGGCTGCAGAGGGATAGTGAATACCAGCAAGATCTTTCAGGGCTGGCACCTTCCTTGTGGGAGAAGGAGCCGTAAGTTTGCCTTTTCAGAAAAAGGCTCTGGCGAGAGTGAGCACCGTGACATGCTGAGTCTCTGGGAAAGCAGAGATCCCCAAAGCTGTTGTGCCTGTGGATAGGCTGCAGAGGGATAGTGAAAAACTGCATTAGTTTTCAGGGCTGGCACCTTCCCTGTGGGAGAAGGAGCCGTAAGTTTGCCTTTTCAGAAAAAAGCTTCTGCCGAGAGCGAGCACCGTGACATGCTGAGTCTCTGGGAAAGCAGAGATCCCCAAAGCTGTTGTGCCTGTGGATAGGCTGCAGAGGGATAGTGAAAAACTGCATTAGTTTTCAGGGCTGGCACCTTCCCTGTGGGAGAAGGAGCCGTAAGTTTGCCTTTTCAGAAAAAAGCTTCTGCCGAGAACGAGCACCGTGACATGCTGAGTCTCTGGGAAAGCAGAGATCCCAAAAGCTGTTGTGCCTGTGGATAGGCTGCAGAGGGATAGTGAATACCAGCAAGATCTTTCAGGGCTGGCACCTTCCTTGTGGGAGAAGGAGCCGTAAGTTTGCCTTTTCAGAAAAAAGCTTCTGCCGAGAGCGAGCACCGTGACATGCTGAGTCTCTGGGAAAGCAGAGATCCCCAAAGCTGTTGTGCCTGTGGATAGGCTGCAGAGGGATAGTGAAAAACTGCATTAGTTTTCAGGGCTGGCACCTTCCCTGTGGGAGAAGGAGCCGTAAGTTTGCCTTTTCAGAAAAAAGCTTCTGCCGAGAGCGAGCACCGTGACATGCTGAGTCTCTGGGAAAGCAGAGATCCCCAAAGCTGTTGTGCCTGTGGATAGGCTGCAGAGGGATAGTGAAAAACTGCATTAGTTTTCAGGGCTGGCACCTTCCCTGTGGGAGAAGGAGCCGTAAGTTTGCCTTTTCAGAAAAAAGCTTCTGCCGAGAACGAGCACCGTGACATGCTGAGTCTCTGGGAAAGCAGAGATCCCAAAAGCTGTTGTGCCTGTGGATAGGCTGCAGAGGGATAGTGAATACCAGCAAGATCTTTCAGGGCTGGCACCTTCCTTGTGGGAGAAGGAGCCGTAAGTTTGCCTTTTCAGAAAAAAGCTTCTGCCGAGAGCGAGCACCGTGACATGCTGAGTCTCTGGGAAAGCAGAGATCCCAAAAGCTGTTGTGCCTGTGGATAGGCTGCAGAGGGATAGTGAAAAACTGCATTAGTTTTCAGGGCTGGCACCTTCCCTGTGGGAGAAGGAGCCGTAAGTTTGCCTTTTCAGAAAAAAGCTTCTGCCGAGAGTGAGCACCGTGACATGCTGAGTCTCTGGGAAAGCAGAGATCCCCAAAGCTGTTGTGCCTGTGGATAGGCTGCAGGAGGATAGTGAATACCAGCAAGATCTTTCAGGGCTAGCACCTTCCTTGTGGGAGAAGGAGCCACACTTTTGCCTTCTCAGAAAAAGCTTCTGCCGAGAGCGAGCACCGTGACATGCTGAGTCTCTGGGAAAGCAGAGATCCCCAAAGCTGTTGTGCCTGTGGATAGGCTGCAGAGGGATAGTGAAAAACTGCATTAGTTTTCAGGGCTGGCACCTTCCCTGTGGGAGAAGGAGCCGTAAGTTTGCCTTTTCAGAAAAAAGCTTCTGCCGAGAGCGAGCACCGTGACATGCTGAGTCTCTGGGAAAGCAGAGATCCCCAAAGCTGTTGTGCCTGTGGATAGGCTGCAGAGGGATAGTGAAAAACTGCATTAGTTTTCAGGGCTGGCACCTTCCCTGTGGGAGAAGGAGCCGTAAGTTTGCCTTTTCAGAAAAAAGCTTCTGCCGAGAGCGAGCACCGTGACATGCTGAGTCTCTGGGAAAGCAGAGATCCCCAAAGCTGTTGTGCCTGTGGATAGGCTGCAGAGGGATAGTGAATACCAGCAAGATCTTTCAGGGCTAGCACCTTCCTTGTGGGAGAAGGAGCCACACTTTTGCCTTCTCAGAAAAAGCTTCTGCCGAGAACGAGCACCGTGACATGCTGAGTCTCTGGGAAAGCAGAGATCCCAAAAGCTGTTGTGCCTGTGGATAGGCTGCAGAGGGATAGTGAATACCAGCAAGATCTTTCAGGGCTGGCACCTTCCTTGTGGGAGAAGGAGCCGTAAGTTTGCCTTTTCAGAAAAAAGCTTCTGCCGAGAGCGAGCACCGTGACATGCTGAGTCTCTGGGAAAGCAGAGATCCCCAAAGCTGTTGTGCCTGTGGATAGGCTGCAGAGGGATAGTGAAAAACTGCATTAGTTTTCAGGGCTGGCACCTTCCCTGTGGGAGAAGGAGCCGTAAGTTTGCCTTTTCAGAAAAAAGCTTCTGCCGAGAACGAGCACCGTGACATGCTGAGTCTCTGGGAAAGCAGAGATCCCAAAAGCTGTTGTGCCTGTGGATAGGCTGCAGAGGGATAGTGAATACCAGCAAGATCTTTCAGGGCTGGCACCTTCCTTGTGGGAGAAGGAGCCGTAAGTTTGCCTTTTCAGAAAAAAGCTTCTGCCGAGAGCGAGCACCGTGACATGCTGAGTCTCTGGGAAAGCAGAGATCCCCAAAGCTGTTGTGCCTGTGGATAGGCTGCAGAGGGATAGTGAAAAAATGCATTAGTTTTCAGGGCTGGCACCTTCCCTGTGGGAGAAGGAGCCGTAAGTTTGCCTTTTCAGAAAAAAGCTTCTGCCGAGAGCGAGCACCGTGACATGCTGAGTCTCTGGGAAAGCAGAGATCCCCAAAGCTGTTGTGCCTGTGGATAGGCTGCAGAGGGATAGTGAAAAACTGCATTAGTTTTCAGGGCTGGCACCTTCCCTGTGGGAGAAGGAGCCGTAAGTTTGCCTTTTCAGAAAAAAGCTTCTGCCGAGAACGAGCACCGTGACATGCTGAGTCTCTGGGAAAGCAGAGATCCCAAAAGCTGTTGTGCCTGTGGATAGGCTGCAGAGGGATAGTGAATACCAGCAAGATCTTTCAGGGCTGGCACCTTCCTTGTGGGAGAAGGAGCCGTAAGTTTGCCTTTTCAGAAAAAAGCTTCTGCCGAGAGCGAGCACCGTGACATGCTGAGTCTCTGGGAAAGCAGAGATCCCCAAAGCTGTTGTGCCTGTGGATAGGCTGCAGAGGGATAGTGAAAAACTGCATTAGTTTTCAGGGCTGGCACCTTCCCTGTGGGAGAAGGAGCCGTAAGTTTGCCTTTTCAGAAAAAAGCTTCTGCCGAGAACGAGCACCGTGACATGCTGAGTCTCTGGGAAAGCAGAGATCCCAAAAGCTGTTGTGCCTGTGGATAGGCTGCAGAGGGATAGTGAATACCAGCAAGATCTTTCAGGGCTGGCACCTTCCTTGTGGGAGAAGGAGCCGTAAGTTTGCCTTTTCAGAAAAAAGCTTCTGCCGAGAGCGAGCACCGTGACATGCTGAGTCTCTGGGAAAGCAGAGATCCCAAAAGCTGTTGTGCCTGTGGATAGGCTGCAGAGGGATAGTGAAAAACTGCATTAGTTTTCAGGGCTGGCACCTTCCCTGTGGGAGAAGGAGCCGTAAGTTTGCCTTTTCAGAAAAAAGCTTCTGCCGAGAGTGAGCACCGTGACATGCTGAGTCTCTGGGAAAGCAGAGATCCCCAAAGCTGTTGTGCCTGTGGATAGGCTGCAGGAGGATAGTGAATACCAGCAAGATCTTTCAGGGCTAGCACCTTCCTTGTGGGAGAAGGAGCCACACTTTTGCCTTCTCAGAAAAAGCTTCTGCCGAGAGCGAGCACCGTGACATGCTGAGTCTCTGGGAAAGCAGAGATCCCCAAAGCTGTTGTGCCTGTGGATAGGCTGCAGAGGGATAGTGAAAAACTGCATTAGTTTTCAGGGCTGGCACCTTCCCTGTGGGAGAAGGAGCCGTAAGTTTGCCTTTTCAGAAAAAAGCTTCTGCCGAGAGCGAGCACCGTGACATGCTGAGTCTCTGGGAAAGCAGAGATCCCCAAAGCTGTTGTGCCTGTGGATAGGCTGCAGAGGGATAGTGAAAAACTGCATTAGTTTTCAGGGCTGGCACCTTCCCTGTGGGAGAAGGAGCCGTAAGTTTGCCTTTTCAGAAAAAAGCTTCTGCCGAGAGCGAGCACCGTGACATGCTGAGTCTCTGGGAAAGCAGAGATCCCCAAAGCTGTTGTGCCTGTGGATAGGCTGCAGAGGGATAGTGAATACCAGCAAGATCTTTCAGGGCTAGCACCTTCCTTGTGGGAGAAGGAGCCACACTTTTGCCTTCTCAGAAAAAGCTTCTGCCGAGAACGAGCACCGTGACATGCTGAGTCTCTGGGAAAGCAGACATCCCCAGTGCTGCTGCGGCTAAAGGATCCCCAGTGCTGTTGTGCCTGTGGATAGGCTGCAGGTGGCGGTGAAGACCACAAAATCTTTCAGGCCTATCACTTGACTTGCTGGAGAAGGAGCCAGACGTTTGCATTTTCAGAAAAAAGCTTCTGCCGAGAGCGAGCACCGTGACATGCTGAGTCTCTGGGAAAGCAGAGATCCCCAAAGCTGTTGTGCCTGTGGATAGGCTGCAGAGGGATAGTGAAAAACTGCATAAGTTTTCAGGGCTGGCACCTTCCCTGTGGGAGAAGGAGCCGTAAGTTTGCCTTTTCAGAAAAAAGCTTCTGCCGAGAGCGAGCACCGTGACATGCTGAGTCTCTGGGAAAGCAGAGATCCCCAAAGCTGTTGTGCCTGTGGATAGGCTGCAGAGGGATAGTGAAAAACTGCATTAGTTTTCAGGGGTGGCACCTTCCCTGTGGGAGAAGGAGCCGTAAGTTTGCCTTTTCAGAAAAAAGCTTCTGCCGAGAGCGAGCACCGTGACATGCTGAGTCTCTGGGAAAGCAGAGATCCCCAAAGCTGTTGTGCCTGTGGATAGGCTGCAGAGGGATAGTGAAAAACTGCATTAGTTTTCAGGGCTGGCACCTTCCCTGTGGGAGAAGGAGCCGTAAGTTTGCCTTTTCAGAAAAAAGCTTCTGCCGAGAACGAGCACCGTGACATGCTGAGTCTCGGGGAAAGCAGAGATCCCAAAAGCTGTTGTGCCTGTGGATAGGCTGCAGAGGGATAGTGAATACCAGCAAGATCTTTCAGGGCTGGCACCTTCCTTGTGGGAGAAGGAGCCGTAAGTTTGCCTTTTCAGAAAAAAGCTTCTGCCGAGAGCGAGCACCGTGACATGCTGAGTCTCTGGGAAAGCAGAGATCCCCAAAGCTGTTGTGCCTGTGGATAGGCTGCAGAGGGATAGTGAAAAACTGCATTAGTTTTCAGGGCTGGCACCTTCCCTGTGGAGAAGGAGCCGTAAGTTTGCTCTTTTCAGAAAAAAGCTTCTGCCGAGAACGAGCACCGTGACATGCTGAGTCTCTGGGAAAGCAGAGATCCCAAAAGCTGTTGTGCCTGTGGATAGGCTGCAGAGGGATAGTGAATACCAGCAAGATCTTTCAGGGCTGGCACCTTCCTTGTGGGAGAAGGAGCCGTAAGTTTGCCTTTTCAGAAAAAGGCTCTGGCGAGAGTGAGCACCGTGACATGCTGAGTCTCTGGGAAAGCAGAGATCCCCAAAGCTGTTGTGCCTGTGGATAGGCTGCAGAGGGATAGTGAAAAACTGCATTAGTTTTCAGGGCTGGCACCTTCCCTGTGGGAGAAGGAGCCGTAAGTTTGCCTTTTCAGAAAAAAAGCTTCTGCCGAGAGCGAGCACCGTGACATGCTGAGTCTCTGGGAAAGCAGAGATCCCCAAAGCTGTTGTGCCTGTGGATAGGCTGCAGAGGGATAGTGAAAAACTGCATTAGTTTTCAGGGCTGGCACCTTCCCTGTGGGAGAAGGAGCCGTAAGTTTGCCTTTTCAGAAAAAAGCTTCTGCCGAGAACGAGCACCGTGACATGCTGAGTCTCTGGGAAAGCAGGAGATCCCCAAAAGCTGTTGTGCCTGTGGATAGGCTGCAGAGGGATAGTGAATACCAGCAAGATCTTTCAGGGCTGGCACCTTCCTTGTGGGAGAAGGAGCCGTAAGTTTGCCTTTTCAGAAAAAAGCTTCTGCCGAGAGCGAGCACCGTGACATGCTGAGTCTCTGGGAAAGCAGAGATCCCCAAAGCTGTTGTGCCTGTGGATAGGCTGCAGAGGGATAGTGGAAAAACTGCATTAGTTTTCAGGGCTGGCACCTTCCCTGTGGGAGAAGGAGCCGTAAGTTTGCCTTTTCAGAAAAAAGCTTCTTCCGAGAGCGAGCACCGTGACATGCTGAGTCTCTGGGAAAGCAGAGATCCCCAAAGCTGTTGTGCCTGTGGATAGGCTGCAGAGGGATAGTGAAAAACTGCATTAGTTTTCAGGGCTGGCACCTTCCCTGTGGGAGAAGGAGCCGTAAGTTTGCCTTTTCAGAAAAAAGCTTCTGCCGAGAGCGAGCACCGTGACATGCTGAGTCTCTGGGAAAGCAGAGATCCCCAAAGCTGTTGTGCCTGTGGATAGGCTGCAGAGGGATAGTGAATACCAGCAAGATCTTTCAGGGCTGGCACCTTCCCTGTGGGAGAAGGAGCCGTAAGTTTGCCTTTTCAGAAAAAAGCTTCTGCCCGAGAGCGAGCACCGTGACATGCTGAGTCTCTGGGAAAGCAGAGATCCCCAAAGCTGTTGTGCCTGTGGATAGGCTGCAGAGGGATAGTGAAAAACTGCATTAGTTTTCAGGGCTGGCACACTTCCCTGTGGGAGAAGGAGCCGTAAGTTTGCCTTTTCAGAAAAAAGCTTCTGCCGAGAGCGAGCACCGTGACATGCTGAGTCTCTGGGAAAGCAGAGATCCCCAAAGCTGTTGTGCCTGTGGATAGGCTGCAGAGGGATAGTGAAAAACTGCATTAGTTTTCAGGGCTGGCACCTTCCCTGTGGGAGAAGGAGCCGTAAGTTTGCCTTTTCAGAAAAAAGCTTCTGCCGAGAGCGAGCACCGTGACATGCTGAGTCTCTGGGAAAGCAGAGATCCCC
This sequence comes from Astur gentilis, assembly GCF_929443795.1. Classification (NCBI taxonomy): domain Eukaryota; kingdom Metazoa; phylum Chordata; class Aves; order Accipitriformes; family Accipitridae; genus Astur; species Astur gentilis. Next base: position 99,170 of record NW_026060879.1, on the reverse strand, counting down.
AAAGCTGTTGTGCCTGTGGATAGGCTGCAGAGGGATAGTGAAAAACTGCATTAGTTTTCAGGGCTGGCACCTTCCCTGTGGGAGAAGGAGCCGTAAGTTTGCCTTTTCAGAAAAAAGCTTCTGCCGAGAGCGAGCACCGTGACATGCTGAGTCTCTGGGAAAGCAGAGATCCCCAAAGCTGTTGTGCCTGTGGATAGGCTGCAGAGGGATAGTGAAAAACTGCATTAGTTTTCAGGGCTGGCACCTTCCCTGTGGGAGAAGGAGCCGTAAGTTTGCCTTTTCAGAAAAAAGCTTCTGCCGAGAGCGAGCACCGTGACATGCTGAGTCTCTGGGAAAGCAGAGATCCCCAAAGCTGTTGTGCCTGTGGATAGGCTGCAGAGGGATAGTGAAAAACTGCATTAGTTTTCAGGGCTGGCACCTTCCCTGTGGGAGAAGGAGCCGTAAGTTTGCCTTTTCAGAAAAAAGCTTCTGCCGAGAACGAGCACCGTGACATGCTGAGTCTCTGGGAAAGCAGAGATCCCAAAAGCTGTTGTGCCTGTGGATAGGCTGCAGAGGGATAGTGAATACCAGCAAGATCTTTCAGGGCTGGCACCTTCCTTGTGGGAGAAGGAGCCGTAAGTTTGCCTTTTCAGAAAAAAGCTTCTGCCGAGAGCGAGCACCGTGACATGCTGAGTCTCTGGGAAAGCAGAGATCCCCAAAGCTGTTGTGCCTGTGGATAGGCTGCAGAGGGATAGTGAAAAACTGCATTAGTTTTCAGGGCTGGCACCTTCCCTGTGGGAGAAGGAGCCGTAAGTTTGCCTTTTCAGAAAAAAGCTTCTGCCGAGAGCGAGCACCGTGACATGCTGAGTCTCTGGGAAAGCAGAGATCCCCAAAGCTGTTGTGCCTGTGGATAGGCTGCAGAGGGGATAGTGAAAAACTGCATTAGTTTTCAGGGCTGGCACCTTCCCTGTGGGAGAAGGAGCCGTAAGTTTGCCTTTTCAGAAAAAAGCTTCTGCCGAGAGCGAGCACCGTGACATGCTGAGTCTCTGGGAAAGCAGAGATCCCCAAAGCTGTTGTGCCTGTGGATAGGCTGCAGAGGGATAGTGAAAAACTGCATTAGTTTTCAGGGCTGGCACCTTCCCTGTGGGAGAAGGAGCCGTAAGTTTGCCTTTTCAGAAAAAAGCTTCTGCCGAGAGCGAGCACCGTGACATGCTGAGTCTCTGGGAAAGCAGAGATCCCAAAAGCTGTTGTGCCTGTGGATAGGCTGCAGAGGGATAGTGAATACCAGCAAGATCTTTCAGGGCTAGCACCTTCCTTGTGGGAGAAGGAGCCACACTTTTGCCTTCTCAGAAAAAGCTTCTGCCGAGAACGAGCACCGTGACATGCTGAGTCTCTGGGAAAGCAGACATCCCCAGTGCTGCTGCGGCTAAAGGATCCCCAGTGCTGTTGTGCCTGTGGATAGGCTGCAGGTGGCGGTGAAGACCACAAAATCTTTCAGGCCTGGCACTTGACTTGCTGGAGAAGGAGCCAGACGTTTGCATTTTCAGAAAAAAGCTTCTGCCGAGAGCGAGCACCGTGACATGCTGAGTCTCTGGGAAAGCAGAGATCCCCAAAGCTGTTGTGCCTGTGGATAGGCTGCAGAGGGATAGTGAAAAACTGCATTAGTTTTCAGGGCTGGCACCTTCCCTGTGGGAGAAGGAGCCGTAAGTTTGCCTTTTCAGAAAAAAGCTTCTGCCGAGAGCGAGCACCGTGACATGCTGAGTCTCTGGGAAAGCAGAGATCCCCAAAGCTGTTGTGCCTGTGGATAGGCTGCAGAGGGATAGTGAAAAACTGCATTAGTTTTCAGGGCTGGCACCTTCCCTGTGGGAGAAGGAGCCGTAAGTTTGCCTTTTCAGAAAAAAGCTTCTGCCGAGAGCGAGCACCGTGACATGCTGAGTCTCTGGGAAAGCAGAGATCCCCAAAGCTGTTGTGCCTGTGGATAGGCTGCAGAGGGATAGTGAAAAACTGCATTAGTTTTCAGGGCTGGCACCTTCCCTGTGGGAGAAGGAGCCGTAAGTTTGCCTTTTCAGAAAAAAGCTTCTGCCGAGAGCGAGCACCGTGACATGCTGAGTCTCTGGGAAAGCAGAGATCCCCAAAGCTGTTGTGCCTGTGGATAGGCTGCAGAGGGATAGTGAAAAACTGCATTAGTTTTCAGGGCTGGCACCTTCCCTGTGGGAGAAGGAGCCGTAAGTTTGCCTTTTCAGAAAAAAGCTTCTGCCGAGAGCGAGCACCGTGACATGCTGAGTCTCTGGGAAAGCAGAGATCCCCAAAGCTGTTGTGCCTGTGGATAGGCTGCAGAGGGATAGTGAAAAACTGCATTAGTTTTCAGGGCTGGCACCTTCCCTGTGGGAGAAGGAGCCGTAAGTTTGCCTTTTCAGAAAAAAGCTTCTGCCGAGAGCGAGCACCGTGACATGCTGAGTCTCTGGGAAAGCAGAGATCCCCAAAGCTGTTGTGCCTGTGGATAGGCTGCAGAGGGATAGTGAAAAACTGCATTAGTTTTCAGGGCTGGCACCTTCCCTGTGGGAGAAGGAGCCGTAAGTTTGCCTTTTCAGAAAAAAGCTTCTGCCGAGAGCGAGCACCGTGACATGCTGAGTCTCTGGGAAAGCAGAGATCCCCAAAGCTGTTGTGCCTGTGGATAGGCTGCAGAGGGATAGTGAAAAACTGCATTAGTTTTCAGGGCTGGCACCTTCCCTGTGGGAGAAGGAGCCGTAAGTTTGCCTTTTCAGAAAAAAGCTTCTGCCGAGAGCGAGCACCGTGACATGCTGAGTCTCTGGGAAAGCAGAGATCCCCAAAGCTGTTGTGCCTGTGGATAGGCTGCAGAGGGATAGTGAAAAACTGCATTAGTTTTCAGGGCTGGCACCTTCCCTGTGGGAGAAGGAGCCGTAAGTTTGCCTTTTCAGAAAAAAGCTTCTGCCGAGAGCGAGCACCGTGACATGCTGAGTCTCTGGGAAAGCAGAGATCCCCAAAGCTGTTGTGCCTGTGGATAGGCTGCAGAGGGATAGTGAAAAACTGCATTAGTTTTCAGGGCTGGCACCTTCCCTGTGGGAGAAGGAGCCGTAAGTTTGCCTTTTCAGAAAAAAGCTTCTGCCGAGAGCGAGCACCGTGACATGCTGAGTCTCTGGGAAAGCAGAGATCCCCAAAGCTGTTGTGCCTGTGGATAGGCTGCAGAGGGATAGTGAAAAAACTGCATTAGTTTTCAGGGCTGGCACCTTCCCTGTGGGAGAAGGAGCCGTAAGTTTGCCTTTTCAGAAAAAAGCTTCTGCCGAGAGCGAGCACCGTGACATGCTGAGTCTCTGGGAAAGCAGAGATCCCCAAAGCTGTTGTGCCTGTGGATAGGCTGCAGAGGGATAGTGAAAAACTGCATTAGTTTTCAGGGCTGGCACCTTCCCTGTGGGAGAAGGAGCCGTAAGTTTGCCTTTTCAGAAAAAAGCTTCTGCCGAGAGCGAGCACCGTGACATGCTGAGTCTCTGGGAAAGCAGAGATCCCCAAAGCTGTTGTGCCTGTGGATAGGCTGCAGAGGGATAGTGAAAAACTGCATTAGTTTTCAGGGCTGGCACCTTCCCTGTGGGAGAAGGAGCCGTAAGTTTGCCTTTTCAGAAAAAAGCTTCTGCCGAGAGCGAGCACCGTGACATGCTGAGTCTCTGGGAAAGCAGAGATCCCCAAAGCTGTTGTGCCTGTGGATAGGCTGCAGAGGGATAGTGAAAAAACTGCATTAGTTTTCAGGGCTGGCACCTTCCCTGTGGGAGAAGGAGCCGTAAGTTTGCCTTTTCAGAAAAAAGCTTCTGCCGAGAGCGAGCACCGTGACATGCTGAGTCTCTGGGAAAGCAGAGATCCCAAAAGCTGTTGTGCCTGTGGATAGGCTGCAGAGGGATAGTGAAAAACTGCATTAGTTTTCAGGGCTGGCACCTTCCCTGTGGGAGAAGGAGCCGTAAGTTTGCCTTTTCAGAAAAAAGCTTCTGCCGAGAGCGAGCACCGTGACATGCTGAGTCTCTGGGAAAGCAGAGATCCCCAAAGCTGTTGTGCCTGTGGATAGGCTGCAGAGGGATAGTGAAAAACTGCATTAGTTTTCAGGGCTGGCACCTTCCCTGTGGGAGAAGGAGCCGTAAGTTTGCCTTTTCAGAAAAAAGCTTCTGCCGAGAGCGAGCACCGTGACATGCTGAGTCTCTGGGAAAGCAGAGATCCCCAAAGCTGTTGTGCTTGTGGATAGGCTGCAGAGGGATAGTGAAAAACTGCATTAGTTTTCAGGGCTGGCACCTTCCCTGTGGGAGAAGGAGCCGTAAGTTTGCCTTTTCAGAAAAAAGCTTCTGCCGAGAGCGAGCACCGTGACATGCTGAGTCTCTGGGAAAGCAGAGATCCCAAAAGCTGTTGTGCCTGTGGATAGGCTGCAGAGGGATAGTGAAAAACTGCATTAGTTTTCAGGGCTGGCACCTTCCCTGTGGGAGAAGGAGCCGTAAGTTTGCCTTTTCAGAAAAAAGCTTCTGCCGAGAGCGAGCACCGTGACATGCTGAGTCTCTGGGAAAGCAGAGATCCCCAAAGCTGTTGTGCCTGTGGATAGGCTGCAGAGGGATAGTGAAAAACTGCATTAGTTTTCAGGGCTGGCACCTTCCCTGTGGGAGAAGGAGCCGTAAGTTTGCCTTTTCAGAAAAAAGCTTCTGCCGAGAGCGAGCACCGTGACATGCTGAGTCTCTGGGAAAGCAGAGATCCCCAAAGCTGTTGTGCCTGTGGATAGGCTGCAGAGGGATAGTGAAAAACTGCATTAGTTTTCAGGGCTGGCACCTTCCCTGTGGGAGAAGGAGCCGTAAGTTTGCCTTTTCAGAAAAAAGCTTCTGCCGAGAGCGAGCACCGTGACATGCTGAGTCTCTGGGAAAGCAGAGATCCCAAAAGCTGTTGTGCCTGTGGATAGGCTGCAGAGGGATAGTGAAAAACTGCATTAGTTTTCAGGGCTGGCACCTTCCCTGTGGGAGAAGGAGCCGTAAGTTTGCCTTTTCAGAAAAAAGCTTCTGCCGAGAGCGAGCACCGTGACATGCTGAGTCTCTGGGAAAGCAGAGATCCCCAAAGCTGTTGTGCCTGTGGATAGGCTGCAGAGGGATAGTGAAAAACTGCATTAGTTTTCAGGGCTGGCACCTTCCCTGTGGGAGAAGGAGCCGTAAGTTTGCCTTTTCAGAAAAAAGCTTCTGCCGAGAGCGAGCACCGTGACATGCTGAGTCTCTGGGAAAGCAGAGATCCCCAAAGCTGTTGTGCCTGTGGATAGGCTGCAGAGGGATAGTGAAAAACTGCATTAGTTTTCAGGGCTGGCACCTTCCCTGTGGGAGAAGGAGCCGTAAGTTTGCCTTTTCAGAAAAAAGCTTCTGCCGAGAGCGAGCACCGTGACATGCTGAGTCTCTGGGAAAGCAGAGATCCCAAAAGCTGTTGTGCCTGTGGATAGGCTGCAGAGGGATAGTGAAAAACTGCATTAGTTTTCAGGGCTGGCACCTTCCCTGTGGGAGAAGGAGCCGTAAGTTTGCCTTTTCAGAAAAAAGCTTCTGCCGAGAGCGAGCACCGTGACATGCTGAGTCTCTGGGAAAGCAGAGATCCCCAAAGCTGTTGTGCCTGTGGATAGGCTGCAGAGGGATAGTGAAAAACTGCATTAGTTTTCAGGGCTGGCACCTTCCCTGTGGGAGAAGGAGCCGTAAGTTTGCCTTTTCAGAAAAAAGCTTCTGCCGAGAGCGAGCACCGTGACATGCTGAGTCTCTGGGAAAGCAGAGATCCCCAAAGCTGTTGTGCCTGTGGATAGGCTGCAGAGGGATAGTGAAAAACTGCATTAGTTTTCAGGGCTGGCACCTTCCCTGTGGGAGAAGGAGCCGTAAGTTTGCCTTTTCAGAAAAAAGCTTCTGCCGAGAGCGAGCACCGTGACATGCTGAGTCTTACTGCGGCTAAAGGATCCCCAGTGCTGTTGTGCCTGTGGATAGGCTGCAGGTGGCGGTGAAGACCACAAAATCTTTCAGGCCTGGCACTTGACTTGCTGGAGAAGGAGCCAGACGTTTGCATTTTCAGAAAAAAGCTTCTGCCGAGAGCGAGCACCGTGACATGCTGAGTCTCTGGGAAAGCAGAGATCCCCAAAGCTGTTGTGCCTGTGGATAGGCTGCAGAGGGATAGTGAAAAACTGCATTAGTTTTCAGGGCTGGCACCTTCCCTGTGGGAGAAGGAGCCGTAAGTTTGCCTTTTCAGAAAAAAGCTTCTGCCGAGAGCGAGCACCGTGACATGCTGAGTCTCTGGGAAAGCAGAGATCCCCAAAGCTGTTGTGCCTGTGGATAGGCTGCAGAGGGATAGTGAAAAACTGCATTAGTTTTCAGGGCTGGCACCTTCCCTGTGGGAGAAGGAGCCGTAAGTTTGCCTTTTCAGAAAAAAGCTTCTGCCGAGAGCGAGCACCGTGACATGCTGAGTCTCTGGGAAAGCAGAGATCCCCAAAGCTGTTGTGGCTGTGGATAGGCTGCAGAGGGATAGTGAAAAACTGCATTAGTTTTCAGGGCTGGCACCTTCCCTGTGGGAGAAGGAGCCGTAAGTTTGCCTTTTCAGAAAAAAGCTTCTGCCGAGAGCGAGCACCGTGACATGCTGAGTCTCTGGGAAAGCAGAGATCCCCAAAGCTGTTGTGCTTGTGGATAGGCTGCAGAGGGATAGTGAAAAACTGCATTAGTTTTCAGGGCTGGCACCTTCCCTGTGGGAGAAGGAGCCGTAAGTTTGCCTTTTCAGAAAAAAGCTTCTGCCGAGAGCGAGCACCGTGACATGCTGAGTCTCTGGGAAAGCAGAGATCCCAAAAGCTGTTGTGCCTGTGGATAGGCTGCAGAGGGATAGTGAAAAACTGCATTAGTTTTCAGGGCTGGCACCTTCCCTGTGGGAGAAGGAGCCGTAAGTTTGCCTTTTCAGAAAAAAGCTTCTGCCGAGAGCGAGCACCGTGACATGCTGAGTCTCTGGGAAAGCAGAGATCCCCAAAGCTGTTGTGCCTGTGGATAGGCTGCAGAGGGATAGTGAAAAACTGCATTAGTTTTCAGGGCTGGCACCTTCCCTGTGGGAGAAGGAGCCGTAAGTTTGCCTTTTCAGAAAAAAGCTTCTGCCGAGAGCGAGCACCGTGACATGCTGAGTCTCTGGGAAAGCAGAGATCCCAAAAGCTGTTGTGCCTGTGGATAGGCTGCAGAGGGATAGTGAAAAACTGCATTAGTTTTCAGGGCTGGCACCTTCCCTGTGGGAGAAGGAGCCGTAAGTTTGCCTTTTCAGAAAAAAGCTTCTGCCGAGAGCGAGCACCGTGACATGCTGAGTCTCTGGGAAAGCAGAGATCCCCAAAGCTGTTGTGCCTGTGGATAGGCTGCAGAGGGATAGTGAAAAACTGCATTAGTTTTCAGGGCTGGCACCTTCCCTGTGGGAGAAGGAGCCGTAAGTTTGCCTTTTCAGAAAAAAGCTTCTGCCGAGAGCGAGCACCGTGACATGCTGAGTCTCTGGGAAAGCAGAGATCCCCAAAGCTGTTGTGCCTGTGGATAGGCTGCAGAGGGATAGTGAAAAACTGCATTAGTTTTCAGGGCTGGCACCTTCCCTGTGGGAGAAGGAGCCGTAAGTTTGCCTTTTCAGAAAAAAGCTTCTGCCGAGAGCGAGCACCGTGACATGCTGAGTCTCTGGGAAAGCAGAGATCCCCAAAGCTGTTGTGCCTGTGGATAGGCTGCAGAGGGATAGTGAAAAACTGCATTAGTTTTCAGGGCTGGCACCTTCCCTGTGGGAGAAGGAGCCGTAAGTTTGCCTTTTCAGAAAAAAGCTTCTGCCGAGAGCGAGCACCGTGACATGCTGAGTCTCTGGGAAAGCAGAGATCCCCAAAGCTGTTGTGCCTGTGAATAGGCTGCAGAGGGATAGTGAAAAACTGCATTAGTTTTCAGGGCTGGCACCTTCCCTGTGGGAGAAGGAGCCGTAAGTTTGCCTTTTCAGAAAAAAGCTTCTGCCGAGAGCGAGCACCGTGACATGCTGAGTCTCTGGGAAAGCAGAGATCCCCAAAGCTGTTGTGCCTGTGGATAGGCTGCAGAGGGATAGTGAATACCAGCAAGATCTTTCAGGGCTAGCACCTTCCTTGTGGGAGAAGGAGCCACACTTTTGCCTTCTCAGAAAAAGCTTCTGCCGAGAGCGAGCACCGTGACATGCTGAGTCTCTGGGAAAGCAGAGATCCCAAAAGCTGTTGTGCCTGTGGATAGGCTGCAGAGGGATAGTGAAAAACTGCATTAGTTTTCAGGGCTGGCACCTTCCCTGTGGGAGAAGGAGCCGTAAGTTTGCCTTTTCAGAAAAAAGCTTCTGCCGAGAGCGAGCACCGTGACATGCTGAGTCTCTGGGAAAGCAGAGATCCCCAAAGCTGTTGTGCCTGTGGATAGGCTGCAGAGGGATAGTGAAAAACTGCATTAGTTTTCAGGGCTGGCACCTTCCCTGTGGGAGAAGGAGCCGTAAGTTTGCCTTTTCAGAAAAAAGCTTCTGCCGAGAGCGAGCACCGTGACATGCTGAGTCTCTGGGAAAGCAGAGATCCCAAAAGCTGTTGTGCCTGTGGATAGGCTGCAGAGGGATAGTGAAAAATTGCATTAGTTTTCAGGGCTGGCACCTTCCCTGTGGGAGAAGGAGCCGTAAGTTTGCCTTTTCAGAAAAAAGCTTCTGCCGAGAGCGAGCACCGTGACATGCTGAGTCTCTGGGAAAGCAGAGATCCCCAAAGCTGTTGTGCCTGTGGATAGGCTGCAGAGGGATAGTGAAAAATTGCATTAGTTTTCAGGGCTGGCACCTTCCCTGTGGGAGAAGGAGCCGTAAGTTTGCCTTTTCAGAAAAAAGCTTCTGCCGAGAGCGAGCACCGTGAGATGCTGAGTCTCTGGGAAAGCAGAGATCCCCAAAGCTGTTGTGCCTGTGGATAGGCTGCAGAGGGATAGTGAAAAACTGCATTAGTTTTCAGGGCTGGCACCTTCCCTGTGGGAGAAGGAGCCGTAAGTTTGCCTTTTCAGAAAAAAGCTTCTGCCGAGAGCGAGCACCGTGACATGCTGAGTCTCTGGGAAAGCAGAGATCCCCAAAGCTGTTGTGCCTGTGGATAGGCTGCAGAGGGATAGTGAAAAACTGCATTAGTTTTCAGGGCTGGCACCTTCCCTGTGGGAGAAGGAGCCGTAAGTTTGCCTTTTCAGAAAAAAGCTTCTGCCGAGAGCGAGCACCGTGACATGCTGAGTCTCTGGGAAAGCAGAGATCCCCAAAGCTGTTGTGCCTGTGGATAGGCTGCAGAGGGATAGTGAAAAACTGCATTAGTTTTCAGGGCTGGCACCTTCCCTGTGGGAGAAGGAGCCGTAAGTTTGCCTTTTCAGAAAAAAGCTTCTGCCGAGAGCGAGCACCGTGACATGCTGAGTCTCTGGGAAAGCAGAGATCCCCAAAGCTGTTGTGCCTGTGGATAGGCTGCAGAGGGATAGTGAAAAACTGCATTAGTTTTCAGGGCTGGCACCTTCCCTGTGGGAGAAGGAGCCGTAAGTTTGCCTTTTCAGAAAAAAGCTTCTGCCGAGAGCGAGCACCGTGACATGCTGAGTCTCTGGGAAAGCAGAGATCCCAAAAGCTGTTGTGCCTGTGGATAGGCTGCAGAGGGATAGTGAAAAACTGCATTAGTTTTCAGGGCTGGCACCTTCCCTGTGGGAGAAGGAGCCGTAAGTTTGCCTTTTCAGAAAAAAGCTTCTGCCGAGAGCGAGCACCGTGACATGCTGAGTCTCTGGGAAAGCAGAGATCCCCAAAGCTGTTGTGCCTGTGGATAGGCTGCAGAGGGATAGTGAAAAACTGCATTAGTTTTCAGGGCTGGCACCTTCCCTGTGGGAGAAGGAGCCGTAAGTTTGCCTTTTCAGAAAAAAGCTTCTGCCGAGAGCGAGCACTGTGACATGCTGAGTCTCTGGGAAAGCAGAGATCCCCAAAGCTGTTGTGCCTGTGGATAGGCTGCAGAGGGATAGTGAAAAACTGCATTAGTTTTCAGGGCTGGCACCTTCCCTGTGGGAGAAGGAGCCGTAAGTTTGCCTTTTCAGAAAAAAGCTTCTGCCGAGAGCGAGCACCGTGACATGCTGAGTCTCTGGGAAAGCAGAGATCCCAAAAGCTGTTGTGCCTGTGGATAGGCTGCAGAGGGATAGTGAAAAACTGCATTAGTTTTCAGGGCTGGCACCTTCCCTGTGGGAGAAGGAGCCGTAAGTTTGCCTTTTCAGAAAAAAGCTTCTGCCGAGAGCGAGCACCGTGACATGCTGAGTCTCTGGGAAAGCAGAGATCCCCAAAGCTGTTGTGCCTGTGGATAGGCTGCAGAGGGATAGTGAAAAACTGCATTAGTTTTCAGGGCTGGCACCTTCCCTGTGGGAGAAGGAGCCGTAAGTTTGCCTTTTCAGAAAAAAGCTTCTGCCGAGAGCGAGCACCGTGACATGCTGAGTCTCTGGGAAAGCAGAGATCCCCAAAGCTGTTGTGCCTGTGGATAGGCTGCAGAGGGATAGTGAAAAACTGCATTAGTTTTCAGGGCTGGCACCTTCCCTGTGGGAGAAGGAGCCGTAAGTTTGCCTTTTCAGAAAAAAGCTTCTGCCGAGAGCGAGCACCGTGACATGCTGAGTCTCTGGGAAAGCAGAGATCCCAAAAGCTGTTGTGCCTGTGGATAGGCTGCAGAGGGATAGTGAAAAACTGCATTAGTTTTCAGGGCTGGCACCTTCCCTGTGGGAGAAGGAGCCGTAAGTTTGCCTTTTCAGAAAAAAGCTTCTGCCGAGAGCGAGCACCGTGACATGCTGAGTCTCTGGGAAAGCAGAGATCCCCAAAGCTGTTGTGCCTGTGGATAGGCTGCAGAGGGATAGTGAAAAACTGCATTAGTTTTCAGGGCTGGCACCTTCCCTGTGGGAGAAGGAGCCGTAAGTTTGCCTTTTCAGAAAAAAGCTTCTGCCGAGAGCGAGCACCGTGACATGCTGAGTCTCTGGGAAAGCAGAGATCCCCAAAGCTGTTGTGCCTGTGAATAGGCTGCAGAGGGATAGTGAAAAACTGCATTAGTTTTCAGGGCTGGCACCTTCCCTGTGGGAGAAGGAGCCGTAAGTTTGCCTTTTCAGAAAAAAGCTTCTGCCGAGAGCGAGCACCGTGACATGCTGAGTCTCTGGGAAAGCAGAGATCCCCAAAGCTGTTGTGCCTGTGGATAGGCTGCAGAGGGATAGTGAAAAACTGCATTAGTTTTCAGGGCTGGCACCTTCCCTGTGGGAGAAGGAGCCGTAAGTTTGCCTTTTCAGAAAAAAGCTTCTGCCGAGAGCGAGCACCGTGACATGCTGAGTCTCTGGGAAAGCAGAGATCCCAAAAGCTGTTGTGCCTGTGGATAGGCTGCAGAGGGATAGTGAATACCAGCAAGATCTTTCAGGGCTGGCACCTTCCCTGTGGGAGAAGGAGCCGTAAGTTTGCCTTTTCAGAAAAAAGCTTCTGCCGAGAGCGAGCACCGTGACATGCTGAGTCTCTGGGAAAGCAGAGATCCCAAAAGCTGTTGCGGCTAAAGATAGGCTGCAGAGGGATAGTGAATACCAGCAAGATCTTTCAGGGCTGGCACCTTCCTTGTGGGAGAAGGAGCCGTAAGTTTGCCTTTTCAGAAAAAGGCTCTGGCGAGAGTGAGCACCGTGACATGCTGAGTCTCTGGGAAAGCAGAGATCCCCAAAGCTGTTGTGCCTGTGGATAGGCTGCAGAGGGATAGTGAAAAACTGCATTATTTTTCAGGGCTGGCACCTTCCCTGTGGGAGAAGGAGCCGTAAGTTTGCCTTTTCAGAAAAAAGCTTCTGCCGAGAGCGAGCACCGTGACATGCTGAGTCTCTGGGAAAGCAGAGATCCCCAAAGCTGTTGTGCCTGTGTATAGGCTGCAGAGGGATAGTGAAAAACTGCATTAGTTTTCAGGGCTGGCACCTTCCCTGTGGGAGAAGGAGCCGTAAGTTTGCCTTTTCAGAAAAAAGCTTCTGCCGAGAGCGAGCACCGTGACATGCTGAGTCTCTGGGAAAGCAGAGATCCCCAAAGCTGTTGTGCCTGTGGATAGGCTGCAGAGGGATAGTGAAAAACTGCATTAGTTTTCAGGGCTGGCACCTTCCCTGTGGGAGAAGGAGCCGTAAGTTTGCCTTTTCAGAAAAAAGCTTCTGCCGAGAGCGAGCACCGTGACATGCTGAGTCTCTGGGAAAGCAGAGATCCCCAAAGCTGTTGTGCCTGTGGATAGGCTGCAGAGGGATAGTGAAAAACTGCATTAGTTTTCAGGGCTGGCACCTTCCCTGTGGGAGAAGGAGCCGTAAGTTTGCCTTTTCAGAAAAAAGCTTCTGCCGAGAGCGAGCACCGTGACATGCTGAGTCTCTGGGAAAGCAGAGATCCCCAAAGCTGTTGTGCCTGTGGATAGGCTGCAGAGGGATAGTGAAAAACTGCATTAGTTTTCAGGGCTGGCACCTTCCCTGTGGGAGAAGGAGCCGTAAGTTTGCCTTTTCAGAAAAAAGCTTCTGCCGAGAGCGAGCACCGTGACATGCTGAGTCTCTGGGAAAGCAGAGATCCCAAAAGCTGTTGTGCCTGTGGATAGGCTGCAGAGGGATAGTGAAAAACTGCATTAGTTTTCAGGGCTGGCACCTTCCCTGTGGGAGAAGGAGCCGTAAGTTTGCCTTTTCAGAAAAAAGCTTCTGCCGAGAGCGAGCACCGTGACATGCTGAGTCTCTGGGAAAGCAGAGATCCCCAAAGCTGTTGTGCCTGTGGATAGGCTGCAGAGGGATAGTGAAAAACTGCATTAGTTTTCAGGGCTGGCACCTTCCCTGTGGGAGAAGGAGCCGTAAGTTTGCCTTTTCAGAAAAAAGCTTCTGCCGAGAGCGAGCACCGTGACATGCTGAGTCTCTGGGAAAGCAGAGATCCCCAAAGCTGTTGTGCCTGTGAATAGGCTGCAGAGGGATAGTGAAAAACTGCATTAGTTTTCAGGGCTGGCACCTTCCCTGTGGGAGAAGGAGCCGTAAGTTTGCCTTTTCAGAAAAAAGCTTCTGCCGAGAGCGAGCACCGTGACATGCTGAGTCTCTGGGAAAGCAGAGATCCCCAAAGCTGTTGTGCCTGTGGATAGGCTGCAGAGGGATAGTGAAAAACTGCATTAGTTTTCAGGGCTGGCACCTTCCCTGTGGGAGAAGGAGCCGTAAGTTTGCCTTTTCAGAAAAAAGCTTCTGCCGAGAGCGAGCACCGTGACATGCTGAGTCTCTGGGAAAGCAGAGATCCCCAAAGCTGTTGTGCCTGTGGATAGGCTGCAGAGGGATAGTGAAAAACTGCATTAGTTTTCAGGGCTGGCACCTTCCCTGTGGGAGAAGGAGCCGTAAGTTTGCCTTTTCAGAAAAAAGCTTCTGCCGAGAGCGAGCACCGTGACATGCTGAGTCTCTGGGAAAGCAGAGATCCCCAAAGCTGTTGTGCCTGTGGATAGGCTGCAGAGGGATAGTGAAAAACTGCATTAGTTTTCAGGGCTGGCACCTTCCCTGTGGGAGAAGGAGCCGTAAGTTTGCCTTTTCAGAAAAAAGCTTCTGCCGAGAGCGAGCACCGTGACATGCTGAGTCTCTGGGAAAGCAGAGATCCCCAAAGCTGTTGTGCCTGTGGATAGGCTGCAGAGGGATAGTGAAAAACTGCATTAGTTTTCAGGGCTGGCACCTTCCCTGTGGGAGAAGGAGCCGTAAGTTTGCCTTTTCAGAAAAAAGCTTCTGCCGAGAGCGAGCACCGTGACATGCTGAGTCTCTGGGAAAGCAGAGATCCCCAAAGCTGTTGTGCCTGTGGATAGGCTGCAGAGGGATAGTGAAAAACTGCATTAGTTTTCAGGGCTGGCACCTTCCCTGTGGGAGAAGGAGCCGTAAGTTTGCCTTTTCAGAAAAAAGCTTCTGCCGAGAGCGAGCACCGTGACATGCTGAGTCTCTGGGAAAGCAGAGATCCCCAAAGCTGTTGTGCCTGTGGATAGGCTGCAGAGGGATAGTGAAAAACTGCATTAGTTTTCAGGGCTGGCACCTTCCCTGTGGGAGAAGGAGCCGTAAGTTTGCCTTTTCAGAAAAAAGCTTCTGCCGAGAGCGAGCACCGTGACATGCTGAGTCTCTGGGAAAGCAGAGATCCCAAAAGCTGTTGTGCCTGTGGATAGGCTGCAGAGGGATAGTGAAAAACTGCATTAGTTTTCAGGGCTGGCACCTTCCCTGTGGGAGAAGGAGCCGTAAGTTTGCCTTTTCAGAAAAAAGCTTCTGCCGAGAGCGAGCACCGTGACATGCTGAGTCTCTGGGAAAGCAGAGATCCCCAAAGCTGTTGTGCTTGTGGATAGGCTGCAGAGGGATAGTGAAAAACTGCATTAGTTTTCAGGGCTGGCACCTTCCCTGTGGGAGAAGGAGCCGTAAGTTTGCCTTTTCAGAAAAAAGCTTCTGCCGAGAGCGAGCACCGTGACATGCTGAGTCTCTGGGAAAGCAGAGATCCCAAAAGCTGTTGTGCCTGTGGATAGGCTGCAGAGGCATAGTGAAAAACTGCATTCGTTTTCAGGGCTGGCACCTTCCCTGTGGGAGAAGGAGCCGTAAGTTTGCCTTTTCAGAAAAAAGCTTCTGCCGAGAGCGAGCACCGTGACATGCTGAGTCTCTGGGAAAGCAGAGATCCCCAAAGCTGTTGTGCCTGTGGATAGGCTGCAGAGGGATAGTGAAAAACTGCATTAGTTTTCAGGGCTGGCACCTTCCCTGTGGGAGAAGGAGCCGTAAGTTTGCCTTTTCAGAAAAAAGCTTCTGCCGAGAGCGAGCACCGTGACATGCTGAGTCTCTGGGAAAGCAGAGATCCCCAAAGCTGTTGTGCCTGTGGATAGGCTGCAGAGGGATAGTGAAAAACTGCATTAGTTTTCAGGGCTGGCACCTTCCCTGTGGGAGAAGGAGCCGTAAGTTTGCCTTTTCAGAAAAAAGCTTCTGCCGAGAGCGAGCACCGTGACATGCTGAGTCTCTGGGAAAGCAGAGATCCCAAAAGCTGTTGTGCCTGTGGATAGGCTGCAGAGGGATAGTGAAAAACTGCATTAGTTTTCAGGGCTGGCACCTTCCCTGTGGGAGAAGGAGCCGTAAGTTTGCCTTTTCAGAAAAAAGCTTCTGCCGAGAGCGAGCACCGTGACATGCTGAGTCTCTGGGAAAGCAGAGATCCCCAAAGCTGTTGTGCCTGTGGATAGGCTGCAGAGGGATAGTGAAAAACTGCATTAGTTTTCAGGGCTGGCACCTTCCCTGTGGGAGAAGGAGCCGTAAGTTTGCCTTTTCAGAAAAAAGCTTCTGCCGAGAGCGAGCACCGTGACATGCTGAGTCTCTGGGAAAGCAGAGATCCCAAAAGCTGTTGTGCCTGTGGATAGGCTGCAGAGGGATAGTGAATACCAGCAAGATATTTCAGGGCTGGCACCTTCCCTGTGGGAGAAGGAGCCGTAAGTTTGCCTTTTCAGAAAAAAGCTTCTGCCGAGAGCGAGCACCATGACATGCTGAGTCTCTGGGAAAGCAGAGATCCCAAAAGCTGTTGCGGCTAAAGATAGGCTGCAGAGGGATAGTGAATACCAGCAAGATCTTTCAGGGCTGGCACCTTCCTTGTGGGAGAAGGAGCCGTAAGTTTGCCTTTTCAGAAATAGGCTCTGGCGAGAGTGAGCACCATGACATGCTGAGTCTCTGGGAAAGCAGAGATCCCCAAAGCTGTTGTGCCTGTGGATAGGCTGCAGAGGGATAGTGAAAAACTGCATTATTTTTCAGGGCTGGCACCTTCCCTGTGGGAGAAGGAGCCGTAAGTTTGCCTTTTCAGAAAAAAGCTTCTGCCGAGAGCGAGCACCGTGACATGCTGAGTCTCTGGGAAAGCAGAGATCCCCAAAGCTGTTGTGCCTGTGAATAGGCTGCAGAGGGATAGTGAAAAACTGCATTAGTTTTCAGGGCTGGCACCTTCCCTGTGGGAGAAGGAGCCGTAAGTTTGCCTTTTCAGAAAAAAGCTTCTGCCGAGAGCGAGCACCGTGACATGCTGAGTCTCTGGGAAAGCAGAGATCCCCAAAGCTGTTGTGCCTGTGGATAGGCTGCAGAGGGATAGTGAAAAACTGCATTAGTTTTCAGGGCTGGCACCTTCCCTGTGGGAGAAGGAGCCGTAAGTTTGCCTTTTCAGAAAAAAGCTTCTGCCGAGAGCGAGCACCGTGACATGCTGAGTCTCTGGGAAAGCAGAGATCCCCAAAGCTGTTGTGCCTGTGGATAGGCTGCAGAGGGATAGTGAAAAACTGCATTAGTTTTCAGGGCTGGCACCTTCCCTGTGGGAGAAGGAGCCGTAAGTTTGCCTTTTCAGAAAAAAGCTTCTGCCGAGAGCGAGCACCGTGACATGCTGAGTCTCTGGGAAAGCAGAGATCCCCAAAGCTGTTGTGCCTGTGGATAGGCTGCAGAGGGATAGTGAAAAACTGCATTAGTTTTCAGGGCTGGCACCTTCCCTGTGGGAGAAGGAGCCGTAAGTTTGCCTTTTCAGAAAAAAGCTTCTGCCGAGAGCGAGCACCGTGACATGCTGAGTCTCTGGGAAAGCAGAGATCCCAAAAGCTGTTGTGCCTGTGGATAGGCTGCAGAGGGATAGTGAAAAACTGCATTAGTTTTCAGGGCTGGCACCTTCCCTGTGGGAGAAGGAGCCGTAAGTTTGCCTTTTCAGAAAAAAGCTTCTGCCGAGAGCGAGCACCGTGACATGCTGAGTCTCTGGGAAAGCAGAGATCCCCAAAGCTGTTGTGCCTGTGGATAGGCTGCAGAGGGATAGTGAAAAACTGCATTAGTTTTCAGGGCTGGCACCTTCCCTGTGGGAGAAGGAGCCGTAAGTTTGCCTTTTCAGAAAAAAGCTTCTGCCGAGAGCGAGCACCGTGACATGCTGAGTCTCTGGGAAAGCAGAGATCCCCAAAGCTGTTGTGCCTGTGAATAGGCTGCAGAGGGATAGTGAAAAACTGCATTAGTTTTCAGGGCTGGCACCTTCCCTGTGGGAGAAGGAGCCGTAAGTTTGCCTTTTCAGAAAAAAGCTTCTGCCGAGAGCGAGCACCGTGACATGCTGAGTCTCTGGGAAAGCAGAGATCCCCAAAGCTGTTGTGCCTGTGGATAGGCTGCAGAGGGATAGTGAAAAACTGCATTAGTTTTCAGGGCTGGCACCTTCCCTGTGGGAGAAGGAGCCGTAAGTTTGCCTTTTCAGAAAAAAGCTTCTGCCGAGAGCGAGCACCGTGACATGCTGAGTCTCTGGGAAAGCAGAGATCCCCAAAGCTGTTGTGCCTGTGGATAGGCTGCAGAGGGATAGTGAAAAACTGCATTAGTTTTCAGGGCTGGCACCTTCCCTGTGGGAGAAGGAGCCGTAAGTTTGCCTTTTCAGAAAAAAGCTTCTGCCGAGAGCGAGCACCGTGACATGCTGAGTCTCTGGGAAAGCAGAGATCCCCAAAGCTGTTGTGCCTGTGGATAGGCTGCAGAGGGATAGTGAAAAACTGCATTAGTTTTCAGGGCTGGCACCTTCCCTGTGGGAGAAGGAGCCGTAAGTTTGCCTTTTCAGAAAAAAGCTTCTGCCGAGAGCGAGCACCGTGACATGCTGAGTCTCTGGGAAAGCAGAGATCCCCAAAGCTGTTGTGCCTGTGGATAGGCTGCAGAGGGATAGTGAAAAACTGCATTAGTTTTCAGGGCTGGCACCTTCCCTGTGGGAGAAGGAGCCGTAAGTTTGCCTTTTCAGAAAAAAGCTTCTGCCGAGAGCGAGCACCGTGACATGCTGAGTCTCTGGGAAAGCAGAGATCCCCAAAGCTGTTGTGCCTGTGGATAGGCTGCAGAGGGATAGTGAAAAACTGCATTAGTTTTCAGGGCTGGCACCTTCCCTGTGGGAGAAGGAGCCGTAAGTTTGCCTTTTCAGAAAAAAGCTTCTGCCGAGAGCGAGCACCGTGACATGCTGAGTCTCTGGGAAAGCAGAGATCCCCAAAGCTGTTGTGCCTGTGGATAGGCTGCAGAGGGATAGTGAAAAACTGCATTAGTTTTCAGGGCTGGCACCTTCCCTGTGGGAGAAGGAGCCGTAAGTTTGCCTTTTCAGAAAAAAGCTTCTGCCGAGAGCGAGCACCGTGACATGCTGAGTCTCTGGGAAAGCAGAGATCCCAAAAGCTGTTGTGCCTGTGGATAGGCTGCAGAGGGATAGTGAAAAACTGCATTAGTTTTCAGGGCTGGCACCTTCCCTGTGGGAGAAGGAGCCGTAAGTTTGCCTTTTCAGAAAAAAGCTTCTGCCGAGAGCGAGCACCGTGACATGCTGAGTCTCTGGGAAAGCAGAGATCCCCAAAGCTGTTGTGCTTGTGGATAGGCTGCAGAGGGATAGTGAAAAACTGCATTAGTTTTCAGGGCTGGCACCTTCCCTGTGGGAGAAGGAGCCGTAAGTTTGCCTTTTCAGAAAAAAGCTTCTGCCGAGAGCGAGCACCGTGACATGCTGAGTCTCTGGGAAAGCAGAGATCCCAAAAGCTGTTGTGCCTGTGGATAGGCTGCAGAGGCATAGTGAAAAACTGCATTAGTTTTCAGGGCTGGCACCTTCCCTGTGGGAGAAGGAGCCGTAAGTTTGCCTTTTCAGAAAAAAGCTTCTGCCGAGAGCGAGCACCGTGACATGCTGAGTCTCTGGGAAAGCAGAGATCCCCAAAGCTGTTGTGCCTGTGGATAGGCTGCAGAGGGATAGTGAAAAACTGCATTAGTTTTCAGGGCTGGCACCTTCCCTGTGGGAGAAGGAGCCGTAAGTTTGCCTTTTCAGAAAAAAGCTTCTGCCGAGAGCGAGCACCGTGACATGCTGAGTCTCTGGGAAAGCAGAGATCCCCAAAGCTGTTGTGCCTGTGGATAGGCTGCAGAGGGATAGTGAAAAACTGCATTAGTTTTCAGGGCTGGCACCTTCCCTGTGGGAGAAGGAGCCGTAAGTTTGCCTTTTCAGAAAAAAGCTTCTGCCGAGAGCGAGCACCGTGACATGCTGAGTCTCTGGGAAAGCAGAGATCCCCAAAGCTGTTGTGCCTGTGGATAGGCTGCAGAGGGATAGTGAAAAACTGCATTAGTTTTCAGGGCTGGCACCTTCCCTGTGGGAGAAGGAGCCGTAAGTTTGCCTTTTCAGAAAAAAGCTTCTGCCGAGAGCGAGCACCGTGACATGCTGAGTCTCTGGGAAAGCAGAGATCCCCAAAGCTGTTGTGCCTGTGGATAGGCTGCAGAGGGATAGTGAAAAACTGCATTAGTTTTCAGGGCTGGCACCTTCCCTGTGGGAGAAGGAGCCGTAAGTTTGCCTTTTCAGAAAAAAGCTTCTGCCGAGAGCGAGCACCGTGACATGCTGAGTCTCTGGGAAAGCAGAGATCCCCAAAGCTGTTGTGCCTGTGGATAGGCTGCAGAGGGATAGTGAAAAACTGCATTAGTTTTCAGGGCTGGCACCTTCCCTGTGGGAGAAGGAGCCGTAAGTTTGCCTTTTCAGAAAAAAGCTTCTGCCGAGAGCGAGCACCGTGACATGCTGAGTCTCTGGGAAAGCAGAGATCCCCAAAGCTGTTGTGCCTGTGGATAGGCTGCAGAGGGATAGTGAAAAACTGCATTAGTTTTCAGGGCTGGCACCTTCCCTGTGGGAGAAGGAGCCGTAAGTTTGCCTTTTCAGAAAAAAGCTTCTGCCGAGAGCGAGCACCGTGACATGCTGAGTCTCTGGGAAAGCAGAGATCCCCAAAGCTGTTGTGCCTGTGGATAGGCTGCAGAGGGATAGTGAAAAACTGCATTAGTTTTCAGGGCTGGCACCTTCCCTGTGGGAGAAGGAGCCGTAAGTTTGCCTTTTCAGAAAAAAGCTTCTGCCGAGAGCGAGCACCGTGACATGCTGAGTCTCTGGGAAAGCAGAGATCCCCAAAGCTGTTGTGCCTGTGGATAGGCTGCAGAGGGATAGTGAAAAACTGCATTAGTTTTCAGGGCTGGCACCTTCCCTGTGGGAGAAGGAGCCGTAAGTTTGCCTTTTCAGAAAAAAGCTTCTGCCGAGAGCGAGCACCGTGACATGCTGAGTCTCTGGGAAAGCAGAGATCCCAAAAGCTGTTGTGCCTGTGGATAGGCTGCAGAGGGATAGTGAAAAACTGCATTAGTTTTCAGGGCTGGCACCTTCCCTGTGGGAGAAGGAGCCGTAAGTTTGCCTTTTCAGAAAAAAGCTTCTGCCGAGAGCGAGCACCGTGACATGCTGAGTCTCTGGGAAAGCAGAGATCCCCAAAGCTGTTGTGCTTGTGGATAGGCTGCAGAGGGATAGTGAAAAACTGCATTAGTTTTCAGGGCTGGCACCTTCCCTGTGGGAGAAGGAGCCGTAAGTTTGCCTTTTCAGAAAAAAGCTTCTGCCGAGAGCGAGCACCGTGACATGCTGAGTCTCTGGGAAAGCAGAGATCCCAAAAGCTGTTGTGCCTGTGGATAGGCTGCAGAGGCATAGTGAAAAACTGCATTAGTTTTCAGGGCTGGCACCTTCCCTGTGGGAGAAGGAGCCGTAAGTTTGCCTTTTCAGAAAAAAGCTTCTGCCGAGAGCGAGCACCGTGACATGCTGAGTCTCTGGGAAAGCAGAGATCCCCAAAGCTGTTGTGCCTGTGGATAGGCTGCAGAGGGATAGTGAAAAACTGCATTAGTTTTCAGGGCTGGCACCTTCCCTGTGGGAGAAGGAGCCGTAAGTTTGCCTTTTCAGAAAAAAGCTTCTGCCGAGAGCGAGCACCGTGACATGCTGAGTCTCTGGGAAAGCAGAGATCCCCAAAGCTGTTGTGCCTGTGGATAGGCTGCAGAGGGATAGTGAAAAACTGCATTAGTTTTCAGGGCTGGCACCTTCCCTGTGGGAGAAGGAGCCGTAAGTTTGCCTTTTCAGAAAAAAGCTTCTGCCGAGAGCGAGCACCGTGACATGCTGAGTCTCTGGGAAAGCAGAGATCCCAAAAGCTGTTGTGCCTGTGGATAGGCTGCAGAGGGATAGTGAAAAACTGCATTAGTTTTCAGGGCTGGCACCTTCCCTGTGGGAGAAGGAGCCGTAAGTTTGCCTTTTCAGAAAAAAGCTTCTGCCGAGAGCGAGCACCGTGACATGCTGAGTCTCTGGGAAAGCAGAGATCCCCAAAGCTGTTGTGCCTGTGGATAGGCTGCAGAGGGATAGTGAAAAACTGCATTAGTTTTCAGGGCTGGCACCTTCCCTGTGGGAGAAGGAGCCGTAAGTTTGCCTTTTCAGAAAAAAGCTTCTGCCGAGAGCGAGCACCGTGACATGCTGAGTCTCTGGGAAAGCAGAGATCCCAAAAGCTGTTGTGCCTGTGGATAGGCTGCAGAGGGATAGTGAATACCAGCAAGATCTTTCAGGGCTGGCACCTTCCCTGTGGGAGAAGGAGCCGTAAGTTTGCCTTTTCAGAAAAAAGCTTCTGCCGAGAGCGAGCACCATGACATGCTGAGTCTCTGGGAAAGCAGAGATCCCAAAAGCTGTTGCGGCTAAAGATAGGCTGCAGAGGGATAGTGAATACCAGCAAGATCTTTCAGGGCTGGCACCTTCCTTGTGGGAGAAGGAGCCGTAAGTTTGCCTTTTCAGAAATAGGCTCTGGCGAGAGTGAGCACCATGACATGCTGAGTCTCTGGGAAAGCAGAGATCCCCAAAGCTGTTGTGCCTGTGGATAGGCTGCAGAGGGATAGTGAAAAACTGCATTATTTTTCAGGGCTGGCACCTTCCCTGTGGGAGAAGGAGCCGTAAGTTTGCCTTTTCAGAAAAAAGCTTCTGCCGAGAGCGAGCACCATGACATGCTGAGTCTCTGGGAAAGCAGAGATCCCCAAAGCTGTTGTGCCTGTGTATAGGCTGCAGAGGGATAGTGAAAAACTGCATTAGTTTTCAGGGCTGGCACCTTCCCTGTGGGAGAAGGAGCCGTAAGTTTGCCTTTTCAGAAAAAAGCTTCTGCCGAGAGCGAGCACCGTGACATGCTGAGTCTCTGGGAAAGCAGAGATCCCCAAAGCTGTTGTGCCTGTGGATAGGCTGCAGAGGGATAGTGAAAAACTGCATTAGTTTTCAGGGCTGGCACCTTCCCTGTGGGAGAAGGAGCCGTAAGTTTGCCTTTTCAGAAAAAAGCTTCTGCCGAGAGCGAGCACCGTGACATGCTGAGTCTCTGGGAAAGCAGAGATCCCCAAAGCTGTTGTGCCTGTGGATAGGCTGCAGAGGGATAGTGAAAAACTGCATTAGTTTTCAGGGCTGGCACCTTCCCTGTGGGAGAAGGAGCCGTAAGTTTGCCTTTTCAGAAAAAAGCTTCTGCCGAGAGCGAGCACCGTGACATGCTGAGTCTCTGGGAAAGCAGAGATCCCCAAAGCTGTTGTGCTTGTGGATAGGCTGCAGAGGGATAGTGAAAAACTGCATTAGTTTTCAGGGCTGGCACCTTCCCTGTGGGAGAAGGAGCCGTAAGTTTGCCTTTTCAGAAAAAAGCTTCTGCCGAGAGCGAGCACCGTGACATGCTGAGTCTCTGGGAAAGCAGAGATCCCCAAAGCTGTTGTGCCTGTGGATAGGCTGCAGAGGGATAGTGAAAAACTGCATTAGTTTTCAGGGCTGGCACCTTCCCTGTGGGAGAAGGAGCCGTAAGTTTGCCTTTTCAGAAAAAAGCTTCTGCCGAGAGCGAGCACCGTGACATGCTGAGTCTCTGGGAAAGCAGAGATCCCCAAAGCTGTTGTGCCTGTGGATAGGCTGCAGAGGGATAGTGAATAACAGCAAGATCTTTCAGGGCTGGCACCTTCCCTGTGGGAGAAGGAGCCGTAAGTTTGCCTTTTCAGAAAAAAGCTTCTGCCGAGAGCGAGCACCGTGACATGCTGAGTCTCTGGGAAAGCAGAGATCCCCAAAGCTGTTGTGCCTGTGGATAGGCTGCAGAGGGATAGTGAAAAACTGCATTAGTTTTCAGGGCTGGCACCTTCCCTGTGGGAGAAGGAGCCGTAAGTTTGCCTTTTCAGAAAAAAGCTTCTGCCGAGAGCGAGCACCATGACATGCTGAGTCTCTGGGAAAGCAGAGATCCCAAAAGCTGTTGCGGCTAAAGATAGGCTGCAGAGGGATAGTGAATACCAGCAAGATCTTTCAGGGCTGGCACCTTCCTTGTGGGAGAAGGAGCCGTAAGTTTGCCTTTTCAGAAAAAGGCTCTGGCGAGAGTGAGCACCATGACATGCTGAGTCTCTGGGAAAGCAGAGATCCCCAAAGCTGTTGTGCCTGTGGATAGGCTGCAGAGGGATAGTGAAAAACTGCATTAGTTTTCAGGGCTGGCACCTTCCCTGTGGGAGAAGGAGCCGTAAGTTTGCCTTTTCAGAAAAAAGCTTCTGCCGAGAGCGAGCACCGTGACATGCTGAGTCTCTGGGAAAGCAGAGATCCCCAAAGCTGTTGTGCCTGTGGATAGGCTGCAGAGGGATAGTGAAAAACTGCATTAGTTTTCAGGGCTGGCACCTTCCCTGTGGGAGAAGGAGCCGTAAGTTTGCCTTTTCAGAAAAAAGCTTCTGCCGAGAGCGAGCACCGTGACATGCTGAGTCTCTGGGAAAGCAGAGATCCCAAAAGCTGTTGTGCCTGTGGATAGGCTGCAGAGGGATAGTGAATACCAGCAAGATCTTTCAGGGCTGGCACCTTCCCTGTGGGAGAAGGAGCCGTAAGTTTGCCTTTTCAGAAAAAAGCTTCTGCCGAGAGCGAGCACCATGACATGCTGAGTCTCTGGGAAAGCAGAGATCCCAAAAGCTGTTGCGGCTAAAGATAGGCTGCAGAGGGATAGTGAATACCAGCAAGATCTTTCAGGGCTGGCACCTTCCGTGTGGGAGAAGGAGCCGTAAGTTTGCCTTTTCAGAAATAGGCTCTGGCGAGAGTGAGCACCATGACATGCTGAGTCTCTGGGAAAGCAGAGATCCCCAAAGCTGTTGTGCCTGTGGATAGGCTGCAGAGGGATAGTGAAAAACTGCATTAGTTTTCAGGGCTGGCACCTTCCCTCTGGGAGAAGGAGCCGTAAGTTTGCCTTTTCAGAAAAAAGCTTCTGCCGAGAGCGAGCACCGTGACATGCTGAGTCTCTGGGAAAGCAGAGATCCCCAAAGCTGTTGTGCCTGTGGATAGGCTGCAGAGGGATAGTGAAAAACTGCATTAGTTTTCAGGGCTGGCACCTTCCCTGTGGGAGAAGGAGCCGTAAGTTTGCCTTTTCAGAAAAAAGCTTCTGCCGAGAGCGAGCACCGTGACATGCTGAGTCTCTGGGAAAGCAGAGATCCCCAAAGCTGTTGTGCCTGTGGATAGGCTGCAGAGGGATAGTGAAAAACTGCATTAGTTTTCAGGGCTGGCACCTTCCCTGTGGGAGAAGGAGCCGTAAGTTTGCCTTTTCAGAAAAAAGCTTCTGCCGAGAGCGAGCACCGTGACATGCTGAGTCTCTGGGAAAGCAGAGATCCCCAAAGCTGTTGTGCCTGTGGATAGGCTGCAGAGGGATAGTGAAAAACTGCATTAGTTTTCAGGGCTGGCACCTTCCCTGTGGGAGAAGGAGCCGTAAGTTTGCCTTTTCAGAAAAAAGCTTCTGCCGAGAGCGAGCACCGTGACATGCTGAGTCTCTGGGAAAGCAGAGATCCCCAAAGCTGTTGTGCCTGTGGATAGGCTGCAGAGGGATAGTGAAAAACTGCATTAGTTTTCAGGGCTGGCACCTTCCCTGTGGGAGAAGGAGCCGTAAGTTTGCCTTTTCAGAAAAAAGCTTCTGCCGAGAGCGAGCACCGTGACATGCTGAGTCTCTGGGAAAGCAGAGATCCCCAAAGCTGTTGTGCCTGTGGATAGGCTGCAGAGGGATAGTGAAAAACTGCATTAGTTTTCAGGGCTGGCACCTTCCCTGTGGGAGAAGGAGCCGTAAGTTTGCCTTTTCAGAAAAAAGCTTCTGCCGAGAGCGAGCACCGTGACATGCTGAGTCTCTGGGAAAGCAGAGATCCCCAAAGCTGTTGTGCCTGTGGATAGGCTGCAGAGGGATAGTGAAAAACTGCATTAGTTTTCAGGGCTGGCACCTTCCCTGTGGGAGAAGGAGCCGTAAGTTTGCCTTTTCAGAAAAAAGCTTCTGCCGAGAGCGAGCACCGTGACATGCTGAGTCTCTGGGAAAGCAGAGATCCCCAAAGCTGTTGTGCCTGTGGATAGGCTGCAGAGGGATAGTGAAAAACTGCATTAGTTTTCAGGGCTGGCACCTTCCCTGTGGGAGAAGGAGCCGTAAGTTTGCCTTTTCAGAAAAAAGCTTCTGCCGAGAGCGAGCACCGTGACATGCTGAGTCTCTGGGAAAGCAGAGATCCCAAAAGCTGTTGCGGCTAAAGATAGGCTGCAGAGGGATAGTGAATACCAGCAAGATCTTTCAGGGCTGGCACCTTCCTTGTGGGAGAAGGAGCCGTAAGTTTGCCTTTTCAGAAAAAGGCTCTGGCGAGAGTGAGCACCATGACATGCTGAGTCTCTGGGAAAGCAGAGATCCCCAAAGCTGTTGTGCCTGTGGATAGGCTGCAGAGGGATAGTGAAAAACTGCATTAGTTTTCAGGGCTGGCACCTTCCCTGTGGGAGAAGGAGCCGTAAGTTTGCCTTTTCAGAAAAAAGCTTCTGCCGAGAGCGAGCACCGTGACATGCTGAGTCTCTGGGAAAGCAGAGATCCCCAAAGCTGTTGTGCCTGTGAATAGGCTGCAGAGGGATAGTGAAAAACTGCATTAGTTTTCAGGGCTGGCACCTTCCCTGTGGGAGAAGGAGCCGTAAGTTTGCCTTTTCAGAAAAAAGCTTCTGCCGAGAGCGAGCACCGTGACATGCTGAGTCTCTGGGAAAGCAGAGATCCCAAAAGCTGTTGTGCCTGTGGATAGGCTGCAGAGGGATAGTGAATACCAGCAAGATCTTTCAGGGCTGGCACCTTCCCTGTGGGAGAAGGAGCCGTAAGTTTGCCTTTTCAGAAAAAAGCTTCTGCCGAGAGCGAGCACCATGACATGCTGAGTCTCTGGGAAAGCAGAGATCCCAAAAGCTGTTGCGGCTAAAGATAGGCTGCAGAGGGATAGTGAATACCAGCAAGATCTTTCAGGGCTGGCACCTTCCTTGTGGGAGAAGGAGCCGTAAGTTTGCCTTTTCAGAAATAGGCTCTGGCGAGAGTGAGCACCATGACATGCTGAGTCTCTGGGAAAGCAGAGATCCCCAAAGCTGTTGTGCCTGTGGATAGGCTGCAGAGGGATAGTGAAAAACTGCAATAGTTTTAAGGGCTGGCACATTCCCTCTGGGAGAAGGAGCCGTAAGTTTGCCTTTTCAGAAAAAAGCTTCTGCCGAGAGCGAGCACCGTGACATGCTGAGTCTCTGGGAAAGCAGAGATCCCCAAAGCTGTTGTGCCTGTGGATAGGCTGCAGAGGGATAGTGAAAAACTGCATTAGTTTTCAGGGCTGGCACCTTCCCTGTGGGAGAAGGAGCCGTAAGTTTGCCTTTTCAGAAAAAAGCTTCTGCCGAGAGCGAGCACCGTGACATGCTGAGTCTCTGGGAAAGCAGAGATCCCCAAAGCTGTTGTGCCTGTGGATAGGCTGCAGAGGGATAGTGAAAAACTGCATTAGTTTTCAGGGCTGGCACCTTCCCTGTGGGAGAAGGAGCCGTAAGTTTGCCTTTTCAGAAAAAAGCTTCTGCCGAGAGCGAGCACCGTGACATGCTGAGTCTCTGGGAAAGCAGAGATCCCCAAAGCTGTTGTGCCTGTGGATAGGCTGCAGAGGGATAGTGAAAAACTGCATTAGTTTTCAGGGCTGGCACCTTCCCTGTGGGAGAAGGAGCCGTAAGTTTGCCTTTTCAGAAAAAAGCTTCTGCCGAGAGCGAGCACCGTGACATGCTGAGTCTCTGGGAAAGCAGAGATCCCCAAAGCTGTTGTGCCTGTGGATAGGCTGCAGAGGGATAGTGAAAAACTGCATTAGTTTTCAGGGCTGGCACCTTCCCTGTGGGAGAAGGAGCCGTAAGTTTGCCTTTTCAGAAAAAAGCTTCTGCCGAGAGCGAGCACCGTGACATGCTGAGTCTCTGGGAAAGCAGAGATCCCCAAAGCTGTTGTGCCTGTGGATAGGCTGCAGAGGGATAGTGAAAAACTGCATTAGTTTTCAGGGCTGGCACCTTCCCTGTGGGAGAAGGAGCCGTAAGTTTGCCTTTTCAGAAAAAAGCTTCTGCCGAGAGCGAGCACCGTGACATGCTGAGTCTCTGGGAAAGCAGAGATCCCCAAAGCTGTTGTGCCTGTGGATAGGCTGCAGAGGGATAGTGAAAAACTGCATTAGTTTTCAGGGCTGGCACCTTCCCTGTGGGAGAAGGAGCCGTAAGTTTGCCTTTTCAGAAAAAAGCTTCTGCCGAGAGCGAGCACCGTGACATGCTGAGTCTCTGGGAAAGCAGAGATCCCCAAAGCTGTTGTGCCTGTGGATAGGCTGCAGAGGGATAGTGAAAAACTGCATTAGTTTTCAGGGCTGGCACCTTCCCTGTGGGAGAAGGAGCCGTAAGTTTGCCTTTTCAGAAAAAAGCTTCTGCCGAGAGCGAGCACCGTGACATGCTGAGTCTCTGGGAAAGCAGAGATCCCCAAAGCTGTTGTGCCTGTGAATAGGCTGCAGAGGGATAGTGAAAAACTGCATTAGTTTTCAGGGCTGGCACCTTCCCTGTGGGAGAAGGAGCCGTAAGTTTGCCTTTTCAGAAAAAAGCTTCTGCCGAGAGCGAGCACCGTGACATGCTGAGTCTCTGGGAAAGCAGAGATCCCCAAAGCTGTTGTGCCTGTGGATAGGCTGCAGAGGGATAGTGAAAAACTGCATTAGTTTTCAGGGCTGGCACCTTCCCTGTGGGAGAAGGAGCCGTAAGTTTGCCTTTTCAGAAAAAAGCTTCTGCCGAGAGCGAGCACCGTGACATGCTGAGTCTCTGGGAAAGCAGAGATCCCAAAAGCTGTTGTGCCTGTGGATAGGCTGCAGAGGGATCGTGAAAAATTGCATTAGTTTTCAGGGCTGGCACCTTCCCTGTGGGAGAAGGAGCCGTAAGTTTGCCTTTTCAGAAAAAAGCTTCTGCCGAGAGCGAGCACCGTGACATGCTGAGTCTCTGGGAAAGCAGAGATCCCCAAAGCTGTTGTGCCTGTGGATAGGCTGCAGAGGGATAGTGAAAAACTGCATTAGTTTTCAGGGCTGGCACCTTCCCTGTGGGAGAAGGAGCCGTAAGTTTGCCTTTTCAGAAAAAAGCTTCTGCCGAGAGCGAGCACCGTGACATGCTGAGTCTCTGGGAAAGCAGAGATCCCCAAAGCTGTTGTGCCTGTGGATAGGCTGCAGAGGGATAGTGAAAAACTGCATTAGTTTTCAGGGCTGGCACCTTCCCTGTGGGAGAAGGAGCCGTAAGTTTGCCTTTTCAGAAAAAAGCTTCTGCCGAGAGCGAGCACCGTGACATGCTGAGTCTCTGGGAAAGCAGAGATCCCCAAAGCTGTTGTGCCTGTGGATAGGCTGCAGAGGGATAGTGAAAAACTGCATTAGTTTTCAGGGCTGGCACCTTCCCTGTGGGAGAAGGAGCCGTAAGTTTGCCTTTTCAGAAAAAAGCTTCTGCCGAGAGCGAGCACCGTGACATGCTGAGTCTCTGGGAAAGCAGAGATCCCCAAAGCTGTTGTGCCTGTGGATAGGCTGCAGAGGGATAGTGAAAAACTGCATTAGTTTTCAGGGCTGGCACCTTCCCTGTGGGAGAAGGAGCCGTAAGTTTGCCTTTTCAGAAAAAAGCTTCTGCCGAGAGCGAGCACCGTGACATGCTGAGTCTCTGGGAAAGCAGAGATCCCCAAAGCTGTTGTGCCTGTGGATAGGCTGCAGAGGGATAGTGAAAAACTGCATTAGTTTTCAGGGCTGGCACCTTCCCTGTGGGAGAAGGAGCCGTAAGTTTGCCTTTTCAGAAAAAAGCTTCTGCCGAGAACGAGCACCGTGACATGCTGAGTCTCTGGGAAAGCAGAGATCCCAAAAGCTGTTGTGCCTGTGGATAGGGTGCAGAGGGATAGTGAATACCAGCAAGATCTTTCAGGGCTGGCACCTTCCTTGTGGGAGAAGGAGCCGTAAGTTTGCCTTTTCAGAAAAAAGCTTCTGCCGAGAGCGAGCACCGTGACATGCTGAGTCTCTGGGAAAGCAGAGATCCCCAAAGCTGTTGTGCCTGTGGATAGGCTGCAGAGGGATAGTGAAAAACTGCATTAGTTTTCAGGGCTGGCACCTTCCCTGTGGGAGAAGGAGCCGTAAGTTTGCCTTTTCAGAAAAAAGCTTCTGCCGAGAGCGAGCACCGTGACATGCTGAGTCTCTGGGAAAGCAGAGATCCCCAAAGCTGTTGTGCCTGTGGATAGGCTGCAGAGGGATAGTGAAAAACTGCATTAGTTTTCAGGGCTGGCACCTTCCCTGTGGGAGAAGGAGCCGTAAGTTTGCCTTTTCAGAAAAAAGCTTCTGCCGAGAGCGAGCACCGTGACATGCTGAGTCTCTGGGAAAGCAGAGATCCCCAAAGCTGTTGTGCCTGTGGATAGGCTGCAGAGGGATAGTGAAAAAACTGCATTAGTTTTCAGGGCTGGCACCTTCCCTGTGGGAGAAGGAGCCGTAAGTTTGCCTTTTCAGAAAAAAGCTTCTGCCGAGAGCGAGCACCGTGACATGCTGAGTCTCTGGGAAAGCAGAGATCCCCAAAGCTGTTGTGCCTGTGGATAGGCTGCAGAGGGATAGTGAATACCACCAAGATCTTTCAGGGCTAGCACCTTCCTTGTGGGAGAAGGAGCCACACTTTTGCCTTCTCAGAAAAAGCTTCTGCCGAGAACGAGCACCGTGACATGCTGAGTCTCTGGGAAAGCAGACATCCCCAGTGCTGCTGCGGCTAAAGGATCCCCAGTGCTGTTGTGCCTGTGGATAGGCTGCAGGTGGCGGTGAAGACCACAAAATCTTTCAGGCCTGGCACTTGACTTGCTGGAGAAGGAGCCAGACGTTTGCATTTTCAGAAAAAAGCTTCTGCCGAGAGCGAGCACCGTGACATGCTGAGTCTCTGGGAAAGCAGAGATCCCCAAAGCTGTTGTGCCTGTGGATAGGCTGCAGAGGGATAGTGAAAAACTGCATTAGTTTTCAGGGCTGGCACCTTCCCTGTGGGAGAAGGAGCCGTAAGTTTGCCTTTTCAGAAAAAAGCTTCTGCCAAGAGCGAGCACCGTGACATGCTGAGTCTCTGGGAAAGCAGAGATCCCAAAAGCTGTTGTGCCTGTGGATAGGCTGCAGAGGGATAGTGAAAAACTGCATTAGTTTTCAGGGCTGGCACCTTCCCTGTGGGAGAAGGAGCCGTAAGTTTGCCTTTTCAGAAAAAAGCTTCTGCCGAGAACGAGCACCGTGACATGCTGAGTCTCTGGGAAAGCAGAGATCCCCAAAGCTGTTGTGCCTGTGGATAGGCTGCAGAGGGATAGTGAATACCAGCAAGATCTTTCAGGGCTGGCACCTTCCTTGTGGGAGAAGGAGCCGTAAGTTTGCCTTTTCAGAAAAAAGCTTCTGCCGAGAGCGAGCACCGTGACATGCTGAGTCTCTGGGAAAGCAGAGATCCCCAAAGCTGTTGTGCCTGTGGATAGGCTGCAGAGGGATAGTGAAAAACTGCATTAGTTTTCAGGGCTGGCACCTTCCCTGTGGGAGAAGGAGCCGTATGTTTGCCTTTTCAGAAAAAAAGCTTCTGCCGAGAGCGAGCACCGTGACATGCTGAGTCTCTGGGAAAGCAGAGATCCCCAAAGCTGTTGTGCCTGTGGATAGGCTGCAGAGGGATAGTGAAAAACTGCATTAGTTTTCAGGGCTGGCACCTTCCCTGTGGGAGAAGGAGCCGTAAGTTTGCCTTTTCAGAAAAAAGCTTCTGCCGAGAGCGAGCACCGTGACATGCTGAGTCTCTGGGAAAGCAGAGATCCCCAAAGCTGTTGTGCCTGTGGATAGGCTGCAGAGGGATAGTGAAAAACTGCATTAGTTTTCAGGGCTGGCACCTTCCCTGTGGGAGAAGGAGCCGTAAGTTTGCCTTTTCAGAAAAAAGCTTCTGCCGAGAGCGAGCACCGTGACATGCTGAGTCTCTGGGAAAGCAGAGATCCCCAAAGCTGTTGTGCCTGTGGATAGGCTGCAGAGGGATAGTGAAAAACTGCATTAGTTTTCAGGGCTGGCACCTTCCCTGTGGGAGAAGGAGCCGTAAGTTTGCCTTTTCAGAAAAAAGCTTCTGCCGAGAGCGAGCACCGTGACATGCTGAGTCTCTGGGAAAGCAGAGATCCCCAAAGCTGTTGTGCCTGTGGATAGGCTGCAGAGGGATAGTGAAAAACTGCATTAGTTTTCAGGGCTGGCACCTTCCCTGTGGGAGAAGGAGCCGTAAGTTTGCCTTTTCAGAAAAAAGCTTCTGCCGAGAGCGAGCACCGTGACATGCTGAGTCTCTGGGAAAGCAGAGATCCCAAAAGCTGTTGTGCCTGTGGATAGGCTGCAGAGGGATAGTGAAAAATTGCATTAGTTTTCAGGGCTGGCACCTTCCCTGTGGGAGAAGGAGCCGTAAGTTTGCCTTTTCAGAAAAAAGCTTCTGCCGAGAGCGAGCACCGTGACATGCTGAGTCTCTGGGAAAGCAGAGATCCCCAAAGCTGTTGTGCCTGTGGATAGGCTGCAGAGGGATAGTGAAAAATTGCATTAGTTTTCAGGGCTGGCACCTTCCCTGTGGGAGAAGGAGCCGTAAGTTTGCCTTTTCAGAAAAAAGCTTCTGCCGAGAGCGAGCACCGTGACATGCTGAGTCTCTGGGAAAGCAGAGATCCCCAAAGCTGTTGTGCCTGTGGATAGGCTGCAGAGGGATAGTGAAAAACTGCATTAGTTTTCAGGGCTGGCACCTTCCCTGTGGGCGAAGGAGCCGTAAGTTTGCCTTTTCAGAAAAAAGCTTCTGCCGAGAGCGAGCACCGTGACATGCTGAGTCTCTGGGAAAGCAGAGATCCCAAAAGCTGTTGTGCCTGTGGATAGGCTGCAGAGGGATAGTGAAAAACTGCATTAGTTTTCAGGGCTGGCACCTTCCCTGTGGGAGAAGGAGCCGTAAGTTTGCCTTTTCAGAAAAAAGCTTCTGCCGAGAGCGAGCACCGTGACATGCTGAGTCTCTGGGAAAGCAGAGATCCCCAAAGCTGTTGTGCCTGTGGATAGGCTGCAGAGGGATAGTGAAAAACTGCATTAGTTTTCAGGGCTGGCACCTTCCCTGTGGGAGAAGGAGCCGTAAGTTTGCCTTTTCAGAAAAAAGCTTCTGCCGAGAGCGAGCACCGTGACATGCTGAGTCTCTGGGAAAGCAGAGATCCCCAAAGCTGTTGTGCCTGTGGATAGGCTGCAGAGGGATAGTGAAAAACTGCATTAGTTTTCAGGGCTGGCACCTTCCCTGTGGGAGAAGGAGCCGTAAGTTTGCCTTTTCAGAAAAAAGCTTCTGCTGAGAACGAGCACCGTGACATGCTGAGTCTCTGGGAAAGCAGAGATCCCAAAAGCTGTTGTGCCTGTGGATAGGCTGCAGAGGGATAGTGAATACCAGCAAGATCTTTCAGGGCTGGCACCTTCCTTGTGGGAGAAGGAGCCGTAAGTTTGCCTTTTCAGAAAAAAGCTTCTGCCGAGAGCGAGCACCGTGACATGCTGAGTCTCTGGGAAAGCAGAGATCCCCAAAGCTGTTGTGCCTGTGGATAGGCTGCAGAGGGATAGTGAAAAACTGCATTAGTTTTCAGGGCTGGCACCTTCCCTGTGGGAGAAGGAGCCGTAAGTTTGCCTTTTCAGAAAAAAGCTTCTGCCGAGAGCGAGCACCGTGACATGCTGAGTCTCTGGGAAAGCAGAGATCCCCAAAGCTGTTGTGCCTGTGGATAGGCTGCAGAGGGATAGTGAAAAACTGCATTAGTTTTCAGGGCTGGCACCTTCCCTGTGGGAGAAGGAGCCGTAAGTTTGCCTTTTCAGAAAAAAGCTTCTGCCGAGAGCGAGCACCGTGACATGCTGAGTCTCTGGGAAAGCAGAGATCCCCAAAGCTGTTGTGCCTGTGGATAGGCTGCAGAGGGATAGTGAATACCACCAAGATCTTTCAGGGCTAGCACCTTCCTTGTGGGAGAAGGAGCCACACTTTTGCCTTCTCAGAAAAAGCTTCTGCCGAGAACGAGCACCGTGACATGCTGAGTCTCTGGGAAAGCAGACATCCCCAGTGCTGCTGCGGCTAAAGGATCCCCAGTGCTGTTGTGCCTGTGGATAGGCTGCAGGTGGCGGTGAAGACCACAAAATCTTTCAGGCCTGGCACTTGACTTGCTGGAGAAGGAGCCAGACGTTTGCATTTTCAGAAAAAAGCTTCTGCCGAGAGCGAGCACCGTGACATGCTGAGTCTCTGGGAAAGCAGAGATCCCCAAAGCTGTTGTGCCTGTGGATAGGCTGCAGAGGGATAGTGAAAAACTGCATTAGTTTTCAGGGCTGGCACCTTCCCTGTGGGAGAACGAGCCGTAAGTTTGCCTTTTCAGAAAAAAGCTTCTGCCGAGAGCGAGCACCGTGACATGCTGAGTCTCTGGGAAAGCAGAGATCCCAAAAGCTGTTGTGCCTGTGGATAGGCTGCAGAGGGATAGTGAAAAACTGCATTAGTTTTCAGGGCTGGCACCTTCCCTGTGGGAGAAGGAGCCGTAAGTTTGCCTTTTCAGAAAAAAGCTTCTGCCGAGAGCGAGCACCGTGACATGCTGAGTCTCTGGGAAAGCAGAGATCCCCAAAGCTGTTGTGCCTGTGGATAGGCTGCAGAGGGATAGTGAATACCAGCAAGATCTTTCAGGGCTGGCACCTTCCTTGTGGGAGAAGGAGCCGTAAGTTTGCCTTTTCAGAAAAAAGCTTCTGCCGAGAGCGAGCACCGTGACATGCTGAGTCTCTGGGAAAGCAGAGATCCCCAAAGCTGTTGTGCCTGTGGATAGGCTGCAGAGGGATAGTGAAAAACTGCATTAGTTTTCAGGGCTGGCACCTTCCCTGTGGGAGAAGGAGCCGTAAGTTTGCCTTTTCAGAAAAAAAGCTTCTGCCGAGAGCGAGCACCGTGACATGCTGAGTCTCTGGGAAAGCAGAGATCCCCAAAGCTGTTGTGCCTGTGGATAGGCTGCAGAGGGATAGTGAAAAACTGCATTAGTTTTCAGGGCTGGCACCTTCCCTGTGGGAGAAGGAGCCGTAAGTTTGCCTTTTCAGAAAAAAGCTTCTGCCGAGAGCGAGCACCGTGACATGCTGAGTCTCTGGGAAAGCAGAGATCCCCAAAGCTGTTGTGCCTGTGGATAGGCTGCAGAGGGATAGTGAAAAACTGCATTAGTTTTCAGGGCTGGCACCTTCCCTGTGGGAGAAGGAGCCGTAAGTTTGCCTTTTCAGAAAAAAGCTTCTGCCGAGAGCGAGCACCGTGACATGCTGAGTCTCTGGGAAAGCAGAGATCCCCAAAGCTGTTGTGCCTGTGGATAGGCTGCAGAGGGATAGTGAAAAACTGCATTAGTTTTCAGGGCTGGCACCTTCCCTGTGGGAGAAGGAGCCGTAAGTTTGCCTTTTCAGAAAAAAGCTTCTGCCGAGAGCGAGCACCGTGACATGCTGAGTCTCTGGGAAAGCAGAGATCCCCAAAGCTGTTGTGCCTGTGGATAGGCTGCAGAGGGATAGTGAAAAACTGCATTAGTTTTCAGGGCTGGCACCTTCCCTGTGGGAGAAGGAGCCGTAAGTTTGCCTTTTCAGAAAAAAGCTTCTGCCGAGAGCGAGCACCGTGACATGCTGAGTCTCTGGGAAAGCAGAGATCCCAAAAGCTGTTGTGCCTGTGGATAGGCTGCAGAGGGATAGTGAAAAATTGCATTAGTTTTCAGGGCTGGCACCTTCCCTGTGGGAGAAGGAGCCGTAAGTTTGCCTTTTCAGAAAAAAGCTTCTGCCGAGAGCGAGCACCGTGACATGCTGAGTCTCTGGGAAAGCAGAGATCCCCAAAGCTGTTGTGCCTGTGGATAGGCTGCAGAGGGATAGTGAAAAATTGCATTAGTTTTCAGGGCTGGCACCTTCCCTGTGGGAGAAGGAGCCGTAAGTTTGCCTTTTCAGAAAAAAGCTTCTGCCGAGAGCGAGCACCGTGAGATGCTGAGTCTCTGGGAAAGCAGAGATCCCCAAAGCTGTTGTGCCTGTGGATAGGCTGCAGAGGGATAGTGAAAAACTGCATTAGTTTTCAGGGCTGGCACCTTCCCTGTGGGAGAAGGAGCCGTAAGTTTGCCTTTTCAGAAAAAAGCTTCTGCCGAGAGCGAGCACCGTGACATGCTGAGTCTCTGGGAAAGCAGAGATCCCAAAAGCTGTTGTGCCTGTGGATAGGCTGCAGAGGGATAGTGAAAAACTGCATTAGTTTTCAGGGCTGGCACCTTCCCTGTGGGAGAAGGAGCCGTAAGTTTGCCTTTTCAGAAAAAAGCTTCTGCCGAGAGCGAGCACCGTGACATGCTGAGTCTCTGGGAAAGCAGAGATCCCCAAAGCTGTTGTGCCTGTGGATAGGCTGCAGAGGGATAGTGAAAAACTGCATTAGTTTTCAGGGCTGGCACCTTCCCTGTGGGAGAAGGAGCCGTAAGTTTGCCTTTTCAGAAAAAAGCTTCTGCCGAGAGCGAGCACCGTGACATGCTGAGTCTCTGGGAAAGCAGAGATCCCCAAAGCTGTTGTGCCTGTGGATAGGCTGCAGAGGGATAGTGAAAAACTGCATTAGTTTTCAGGGCTGGCACCTTCCCTGTGGGAGAAGGAGCCGTAAGTTTGCCTTTTCAGAAAAAAGCTTCTGCCGAGAGCGAGCACCGTGACATGCTGAGTCTCTGGGAAAGCAGAGATCCCCAAAGCTGTTGTGCCTGTGGATAGGCTGCAGAGGGATAGTGAAAAACTGCATTAGTTTTCAGGGCTGGCACCTTCCCTGTGGGAGAAGGAGCCGTAAGTTTGCCTTTTCAGAAAAAAGCTTCTGCAGAGAACGAGCACCGTGACATGCTGAGTCTCTGGGAAAGCAGAGATCCCAAAAGCTGTTGTGCCTGTGGATAGGCTGCAGAGGGATAGTGAATACCAGCAAGATCTTTCAGGGCTGGCACCTTCCTTGTGGGAGAAGGAGCCGTAAGTTTGCCTTTTCAGAAAAAAGCTTCTGCCGAGAGCGAGCACCGTGACATGCTGAGTCTCTGGGAAAGCAGAGATCCCCAAAGCTGTTGTGCCTGTGGATAGGCTGCAGAGGGATAGTGAAAAACTGCATTAGTTTTCAGGGCTGGCACCTTCCCTGTGGGAGAAGGAGCCGTAAGTTTGCCTTTTCAGAAAAAAGCTTCTGCCGAGAGCGAGCACCGTGACATGCTGAGTCTCTGGGAAAGCAGAGATCCCCAAAGCTGTTGTGCCTGTGGATAGGCTGCAGAGGGATAGTGAAAAACTGCATTAGTTTTCAGGGCTGGCACCTTCCCTGTGGGAGAAGGAGCCGTAAGTTTGCCTTTTCAGAAAAAAGCTTCTGCCGAGAGCGAGCACCGTGACATGCTGAGTCTCTGGGAAAGCAGAGATCCCCAAAGCTGTTGTGCCTGTGGATAGGCTGCAGAGGGATAGTGAAAAAACTGCATTAGTTTTCAGGGCTGGCACCTTCCCTGTGGGAGAAGGAGCCGTAAGTTTGCCT
This sequence comes from Astur gentilis, assembly GCF_929443795.1. Classification (NCBI taxonomy): domain Eukaryota; kingdom Metazoa; phylum Chordata; class Aves; order Accipitriformes; family Accipitridae; genus Astur; species Astur gentilis. The sequence goes on along the minus strand of NW_026060879.1, from coordinate 62,633 downwards.
TTTCAGAAAAAAGCTTCTGCCGAGAGCGAGCACCGTGACATGCTGAGTCTCTGGGAAAGCAGAGATCCCCAAAGCTGTTGTGCCTGTGGATAGGCTGCAGAGGGATAGTGAATACCACCAAGATCTTTCAGGGCTAGCACCTTCCTTGTGGGAGAAGGAGCCACACTTTTGCCTTCTCAGAAAAAGCTTCTGCCGAGAACGAGCACCGTGACACGCTGAGTCTCTGGGAAAGCAGACATCCCCAGTGCTGCTGCGGCTAAAGGATCCCCAGTGCTGTTGTGCCTGTGGATAGGCTGCAGGTGGCGGTGAAGACCACAAAATCTTTCAGGCCTGGCACTTGACTTGCTGGAGAAGGAGCCAGACGTTTGCATTTTCAGAAAAAAGCTTCTGCCGAGAGCGAGCACCGTGACATGCTGAGTCTCTGGGAAAGCAGAGATCCCCAAAGCTGTTGTGCCTGTGGATAGGCTGCAGAGGGATAGTGAAAAACTGCATTAGTTTTCAGGGCTGGCACCTTCCCTGTGGGAGAAGGAGCCGTAAGTTTGCCTTTTCAGAAAAAAGCTTCTGCCGAGAGCGAGCACCGTGACATGCTGAGTCTCTGGGAAAGCAGAGATCCCCAAAGCTGTTGTGCCTGTGGATAGGCTGCAGAGGGATAGTGAAAAACTGCATTAGTTTTCAGGGCTGGCACCTTCCCTGTGGGAGAAGGAGCCGTAAGTTTGCCTTTTCAGAAAAAAGCTTCTGCCGAGAGCGAGCACCGTGACATGCTGAGTCTCTGGGAAAGCAGAGATCCCCAAAGCTGTTGTGCCTGTGGATAGGCTGCAGAGGGATAGTGAAAAACTGCATTAGTTTTCAGGGCTGGCACCTTCCCTGTGGGAGAAGGAGCCGTAAGTTTGCCTTTTCAGAAAAAAGCTTCTGCCGAGAGCGAGCACCGTGACATGCTGAGTCTCTGGGAAAGCAGAGATCCCCAAAGCTGTTGTGCTTGTGGATAGGCTGCAGAGGGATAGTGAAAAACTGCATTAGTTTTCAGGGCTGGCACCTTCCCTGTGGGAGAAGGAGCCGTAAGTTTGCCTTTTCAGAAAAAAGCTTCTGCCGAGAGCGAGCACCGTGACATGCTGAGTCTCTGGGAAAGCAGAGATCCCAAAAGCTGTTGTGCCTGTGGATAGGCTGCAGAGGGATAGTGAAAAACTGCATTAGTTTTCAGGGCTGGCACCTTCCCTGTGGGAGAAGGAGCCGTAAGTTTGCCTTTTCAGAAAAAAGCTTCTGCCGAGAGCGAGCACCGTGACATGCTGAGTCTCTGGGAAAGCAGAGATCCCCAAAGCTGTTGTGCCTGTGGATAGGCTGCAGAGGGATAGTGAAAAACTGCATTAGTTTTCAGGGCTGGCACCTTCCCTGTGGGAGAAGGAGCCGTAAGTTTGCCTTTTCAGAAAAAAGCTTCTGCCGAGAGCGAGCACCGTGACATGCTGAGTCTCTGGGAAAGCAGAGATCCCAAAAGCTGTTGTGCCTGTGGATAGGCTGCAGAGGGATAGTGAAAAACTGCATTAGTTTTCAGGGCTGGCACCTTCCCTGTGGGAGAAGGAGCCGTAAGTTTGCCTTTTCAGAAAAAAGCTTCTGCCGAGAGCGAGCACCGTGACATGCTGAGTCTCTGGGAAAGCAGAGATCCCCAAAGCTGTTGTGCCTGTGGATAGGCTGCAGAGGGATAGTGAAAAACTGCATTAGTTTTCAGGGCTGGCACCTTCCCTGTGGGAGAAGGAGCCGTAAGTTTGCCTTTTCAGAAAAAAGCTTCTGCCGAGAGCGAGCACCGTGACATGCTGAGTCTCTGGGAAAGCAGAGATCCCCAAAGCTGTTGTGCCTGTGGATAGGCTGCAGAGGGATAGTGAAAAACTGCATTAGTTTTCAGGGCTGGCACCTTCCCTGTGGGAGAAGGAGCCGTAAGTTTGCCTTTTCAGAAAAAAGCTTCTGCCGAGAGCGAGCACCGTGACATGCTGAGTCTCTGGGAAAGCAGAGATCCCCAAAGCTGTTGTGCCTGTGGATAGGCTGCAGAGGGATAGTGAAAAACTGCATTAGTTTTCAGGGCTGGCACCTTCCCTGTGGGAGAAGGAGCCGTAAGTTTGCCTTTTCAGAAAAAAGCTTCTGCCGAGAGCGAGCACCGTGACATGCTGAGTCTCTGGGAAAGCAGAGATCCCCAAAGCTGTTGTGCCTGTGAATAGGCTGCAGAGGGATAGTGAAAAACTGCATTAGTTTTCAGGGCTGGCACCTTCCCTGTGGGAGAAGGAGCCGTAAGTTTGCCTTTTCAGAAAAAAGCTTCTGCCGAGAGCGAGCACCGTGACATGCTGAGTCTCTGGGAAAGCAGAGATCCCCAAAGCTGTTGTGCCTGTGGATAGGCTGCAGAGGGATAGTGAATACCAGCAAGATCTTTCAGGGCTAGCACCTTCCTTGTGGGAGAAGGAGCCACACTTTTGCCTTCTCAGAAAAAGCTTCTGCCGAGAGCGAGCACCGTGACATGCTGAGTCTCTGGGAAAGCAGAGATCCCCAAAGCTGTTGTGCCTGTGGATAGGCTGCAGAGGGATAGTGAAAAACTGCATTAGTTTTCAGGGCTGGCACCTTCCCTGTGGGAGAAGGAGCCGTAAGTTTGCCTTTTCAGAAAAAAGCTTCTGCCGAGAGCGAGCACCGTGACATGCTGAGTCTCTGGGAAAGCAGAGATCCCCAAAGCTGTTGTGCCTGTGGATAGGCTGCAGAGGGATAGTGAAAAACTGCATTAGTTTTCAGGGCTGGCACCTTCCCTGTGGGAGAAGGAGCCGTAAGTTTGCCTTTTCAGAAAAAAGCTTCTGCCGAGAGCGAGCACCGTGACATGCTGAGTCTCTGGGAAAGCAGAGATCCCCAAAGCTGTTGTGCCTGTGGATAGGCTGCAGAGGGATAGTGAAAAACTGCATTAGTTTTCAGGGCTGGCACCTTCCCTGTGGGAGAAGGAGCCGTAAGTTTGCCTTTTCAGAAAAAAGCTTCTGCCGAGAGCGAGCACCGTGACATGCTGAGTCTCTGGGAAAGCAGAGATCCCCAAAGCTGTTGTGCCTGTGGATAGGCTGCAGAGGGATAGTGAAAAACTGCATTAGTTTTCAGGGCTGGCACCTTCCCTGTGGGAGAAGGAGCCGTAAGTTTGCCTTTTCAGAAAAAAGCTTCTGCCGAGAGCGAGCACCGTGACATGCTGAGTCTCTGGGAAAGCAGAGATCCCCAAAGCTGTTGTGCCTGTGGATAGGCTGCAGAGGGATAGTGAAAAACTGCATTAGTTTTCAGGGCTGGCACCTTCCCTGTGGGAGAAGGAGCCGTAAGTTTGCCTTTTCAGAAAAAAGCTTCTGCCGAGAGCGAGCACCGTGACATGCTGAGTCTCTGGGAAAGCAGAGATCCCCAAAGCTGTTGTGCCTGTGGATAGGCTGCAGAGGGATAGTGAAAAACTGCATTAGTTTTCAGGGCTGGCACCTTCCCTGTGGGAGAAGGAGCCGTAAGTTTGCCTTTTCAGAAAAAAGCTTCTGCCGAGAACGAGCACCGTGACATGCTGAGTCTCTGGGAAAGCAGAGATCCCAAAAGCTGTTGTGCCTGTGGATAGGCTGCAGAGGGATAGTGAATACCAGCAAGATCTTTCAGGGCTGGCACCTTCCTTGTGGGAGAAGGAGCCGTAAGTTTGCCTTTTCAGAAAAAAGCTTCTGCCGAGAGCGAGCACCGTGACATGCTGAGTCTCTGGGAAAGCAGAGATCCCCAAAGCTGTTGTGCCTGTGGATAGGCTGCAGAGGGATAGTGAAAAACTGCATTAGTTTTCAGGGCTGGCACCTTCCCTGTGGGAGAAGGAGCCGTAAGTTTGCCTTTTCAGAAAAAAGCTTCTGCCGAGAGCGAGCACCGTGACATGCTGAGTCTCTGGGAAAGCAGAGATCCCCAAAGCTGTTGTGCCTGTGGATAGGCTGCAGAGGGATAGTGAAAAACTGCATTAGTTTTCAGGGCTGGCACCTTCCCTGTGGGAGAAGGAGCCGTAAGTTTGCCTTTTCAGAAAAAAGCTTCTGCCGAGAGCGAGCACCGTGACATGCTGAGTCTCTGGGAAAGCAGAGATCCCCAAAGCTGTTGTGCCTGTGGATAGGCTGCAGAGGGATAGTGAAAAAACTGCATTAGTTTTCAGGGCTGGCACCTTCCCTGTGGGAGAAGGAGCCGTAAGTTTGCCTTTTCAGAAAAAAGCTTCTGCCGAGAGCGAGCACCGTGACATGCTGAGTCTCTGGGAAAGCAGAGATCCCCAAAGCTGTTGTGCCTGTGGATAGGCTGCAGAGGGATAGTGAATACCACCAAGATCTTTCAGGGCTAGCACCTTCCTTGTGGGAGAAGGAGCCACACTTTTGCCTTCTCAGAAAAAGCTTCTGCCGAGAACGAGCACCGTGACATGCTGAGTCTCTGGGAAAGCAGACATCCCCAGTGCTGCTGCGGCTAAAGGATCCCCAGTGCTGTTGTGCCTGTGGATTGGCTGCAGGTGGCGGTGAAGACCACAAAATCTTTCAGGCCTGGCACTTGACTTGCTGGAGAAGGAGCCAGACGTTTGCATTTTCAGAAAAAAGCTTCTGCCGAGAGCGAGCACCGTGACATGCTGAGTCTCTGGGAAAGCAGAGATCCCCAAAGCTGTTGTGCCTGTGGATAGGCTGCAGAGGGATAGTGAAAAACTGCATTAGTTTTCAGGGCTGGCACCTTCCCTGTGGGAGAAGGAGCCGTAAGTTTGCCTTTTCAGAAAAAAGCTTCTGCCGAGAGCGAGCACCGTGACATGCTGAGTCTCTGGGAAAGCAGAGATCCCCAAAGCTGTTGTGCCTGTGGATAGGCTGCAGAGGGATAGTGAAAAACTGCATTAGTTTTCAGGGCTGGCACCTTCCCTGTGGGAGAAGGAGCCGTAAGTTTGCCTTTTCAGAAAAAAGCTTCTGCCGAGAACGAGCACCGTGACATGCTGAGTCTCTGGGAAAGCAGAGATCCCCAAAGCTGTTGTGCCTGTGGATAGGCTGCAGAGGGATAGTGAATACCAGCAAGATCTTTCAGGGCTGGCACCTTCCTTGTGGGAGAAGGAGCCGTAAGTTTGCCTTTTCAGAAAAAAGCTTCTGCCGAGAGCGAGCACCGTGACATGCTGAGTCTCTGGGAAAGCAGAGATCCCCAAAGCTGTTGTGCCTGTGGATAGGCTGCAGAGGGATAGTGAAAAACTGCATTAGTTTTCAGGGCTGGCACCTTCCCTGTGGGAGAAGGAGCCGTAAGTTTGCCTTTTCAGAAAAAAGCTTCTGCCGAGAGCGAGCACCGTGACATGCTGAGTCTCTGGGAAAGCAGAGATCCCCAAAGCTGTTGTGCCTGTGGATAGGCTGCAGAGGGATAGTGAAAAACTGCATTAGTTTTCAGGGCTGGCACCTTCCCTGTGGGAGAAGGAGCCGTAAGTTTGCCTTTTCAGAAAAAAGCTTCTGCCGAGAGCGAGCACCGTGACATGCTGAGTCTCTGGGAAAGCAGAGATCCCCAAAGCTGTTGTGCCTGTGGATAGGCTGCAGAGGGATAGTGAAAAACTGCATTAGTTTTCAGGGCTGGCACCTTCCCTGTGGGAGAAGGAGCCGTAAGTTTGCCTTTTCAGAAAAAAGCTTCTGCCGAGAGCGAGCACCGTGACATGCTGAGTCTCTGGGAAAGCAGAGATCCCCAAAGCTGTTGTGCCTGTGGATAGGCTGCAGAGGGATAGTGAAAAACTGCATTAGTTTTCAGGGCTGGCACCTTCCCTGTGGGAGAAGGAGCCGTAAGTTTGCCTTTTCAGAAAAAAGCTTCTGCCGAGAGCGAGCACCGTGACATGCTGAGTCTCTGGGAAAGCAGAGATCCCCAAAGCTGTTGTGCCTGTGGATAGGCTGCAGAGGGATAGTGAATACCAGCAAGATCTTTCAGGGCTAGCACCTTCCTTGTGGGAGAAGGAGCCACACTTTTGCCTTCTCAGAAAAAGCTTCTGCCGAGAACGAGCACCGTGACATGCTGAGTCTCTGGGAAAGCAGACATCCCCAGTGCTGCTGCGGCTAAAGGATCCCCAGTGCTGTTGTGCCTGTGGATAGGCTGCAGGTGGCGGTGAAGACCACAAAATCTTTCAGGCCTGGCACTTGACTTGCTGGAGAAGGAGCCAGACGTTTGCATTTTCAGAAAAAAGCTTCTGCCGAGAGCGAGCACCGTGAGATGCTGAGTCTCTGGGAAAGCAGAGATCCCCAAAGCTGTTGTGCCTGTGGATAGGCTGCAGAGGGATAGTGAAAAACTGCATTAGTTTTCAGGGCTGGCACCTTCCCTGTGGGAGAAGGAGCCATAAGTTTGCCTTTTCAGAAAAAAGCTTCTGCCGAGAGCGAGCACCGTGACATGCTGAGTCTCTGGGGAAAGCAGAGATCCCCAAAGCTGTTGTGCCTGTGGATAGGCTGCAGAGGGATAGTGAAAAACTGCATTAGTTTTCAGGGCTGGCACCTTCCCTGTGGGAGAAGGAGCCGTAAGTTTGCCTTTTCAGAAAAAAGCTTCTGCCGAGAGCGAGCACCGTGACATGCTGAGTCTCTGGGAAAGCAGAGATCCCCAAAGCTGTTGTGCCTGTGAATAGGCTGCAGAGGGATAGTGAAAAACTGCATTAGTTTTCAGGGCTGGCACCTTCCCTGTGGGAGAAGGAGCCGTAAGTTTGCCTTTTCAGAAAAAAGCTTCTGCCGAGAGCGAGCACCGTGACATGCTGAGTCTCTGGGAAAGCAGAGATCCCCAAAGCTGTTGTGCCTGTGGATAGGCTGCAGAGGGATAGTGAAAAACTGCATTAGTTTTCAGGGCTGGCACCTTCCCTGTGGGAGAAGGAGCCATAAGTTTGCCTTTTCAGAAAAAAGCTTCTGCCGAGAGCGAGCACCGTGACATGCTGAGTCTCTGGGAAAGCAGAGATCCCAAAAGCTGTTGTGCCTGTGGATAGGCTGCAGGAGGATAGTGAATACCAGCAAGATCTTTCAGGGCTAGCACCTTCCTTGTGGGAGAAGGAGCCACACTTTTGCCTTCTCAGAAAAAGCTTCTGCCGAGAGCGAGCACCGTGACATGCTGAGTCTCTGGGAAAGCAGAGATCCCCAAAGCTGTTGTGCCTGTGGATAGGCTGCAGAGGGATAGTGAAAAACTGCATTAGTTTTCAGGGCTGGCACCTTCCCTGTGGGAGAAGGAGCCGTAAGTTTGCCTTTTCAGAAAAAAGCGTATGCCGAGAGCGAGCACCGTGACATGCTGAGTCTCTGGGAAAGCAGAGATCCCCAAAGCTGTTGTGCCTGTGGATAGGCTGCAGAGGGATAGTGAAAAACTGCATTAGTTTTCAGGGCTGGCACCTTCCCTGTGGGAGAAGGAGCCGTAAGTTTGCCTTTTCAGAAAAAAGCTTCTGCCGAGAGCGAGCACCGTGACATGCTGAGTCTCTGGGAAAGCAGAGATCCCCAAAGCTGTTGTGCCTGTGGATAGGCTGCAGAGGGATAGTGAAAAACTGCATTAGTTTTCAGGGCTGGCACCTTCCCTGTGGGAGAAGGAGCCGTAAGTTTGCCTTTTCAGAAAAAAGCTTCTGCCGAGAGCGAGCACCGTGACATGCTGAGTCTCTGGGAAAGCAGAGATCCCCAAAGCTGTTGTGCCTGTGGATAGGCTGCAGAGGGATAGTGAAAAACTGCATTAGTTTTCAGGGCTGGCACCTTCCCTGTGGGAGAAGGAGCCGTAAGTTTGCCTTTTCAGAAAAAAGCTTCTGCCGAGAGCGAGCACCGTGACATGCTGAGTCTCTGGGAAAGCAGAGATCCCAAAAGCTGTTGTGCCTGTGGATAGGCTGCAGAGGGATAGTGAAAAACTGCATTAGTTTTCAGGGCTGGCACCTTCCCTGTGGGAGAAGGAGCCGTAAGTTTGCCTTTTCAGAAAAAAGCTTCTGCCGAGAGCGAGCACCGTGACATGCTGAGTCTCTGGGAAAGCAGAGATCCCAAAAGCTGTTGTGCCTGTGGATAGGCTGCAGAGGGATAGTGAAAAACTGCATTAGTTTTCAGGGCTGGCACCTTCCCTGTGGGAGAAGGAGCCGTAAGTTTGCCTTTTCAGAAAAAAGCTTCTGCCGAGAGCGAGCACCGTGACATGCTGAGTCTCTGGGAAAGCAGAGATCCCAAAAGCTGTTGTGCCTGTGGATAGGCTGCAGGAGGATAGTGAATACCAGCAAGATCTTTCAGGGCTAGCACCTTCCTTGTGGGAGAAGGAGCCACACTTTTGCCTTCTCAGAAAAAGCTTCTGCCGAGAGCGAGCACCGTGACATGCTGAGTCTCTGGGAAAGCAGAGATCCCCAAAGCTGTTGTGCCTGTGGATAGGCTGCAGAGGGATAGTGAAAAACTGCAATAGTTTTCAGGGCTGGCACCTTCCCTGTGGGAGAAGGAGCCGTAAGTTTGCCTTTTCAGAAAAAAGCTTCTGCCGAGAGCGAGCACCGTGAGATGCTGAGTCTCTGGGAAAGCAGAGATCCCCAAAGCTGTTGTGCCTGTGGATAGGCTGCAGAGGGATAGTGAAAAACTGCATTAGTTTTCAGGGCTGGCACCTTCCCTGTGGGAGAAGGAGCCGTAAGTTTGCCTTTTCAGAAAAAAGCTTCTGCCGAGAGCGAGCACCGTGACATGCTGAGTCTCTGGGAAAGCAGAGATCCCCAAAGCTGTTGTGCCTGTGGATAGGCTGCAGAGGGATAGTGAAAAACTGCATTAGTTTTCAGGGCTGGCACCTTCCCTGTGGGAGAAGGAGCCGTAAGTTTGCCTTTTCAGAAAAAAGCTTCTGCCGAGAGCGAGCACTGTGACATGCTGAGTCTCTGGGAAAGCAGAGATCCCCAAAGCTGTTGTGCCTGTGGATAGGCTGCAGAGGGATAGTGAAAAACTGCATTAGTTTTCAGGGCTGGCACCTTCCCTGTGGGAGAAGGAGCCGTAAGTTTGCCTTTTCAGAAAAAAGCTTCTGCCGAGAACGAGCACCGTGACATGCTGAGTCTCTGGGAAAGCAGAGATCCCAAAAGCTGTTGTGCCTGTGGATAGGCTGCAGAGGGATAGTGAATACCAGCAAGATCTTTCAGGGCTGGCACCTTCCTTGTGGGAGAAGGAGCCGTAAGTTTGCCTTTTCAGAAAAAAGCTTCTGCCGAGAGCGAGCACCGTGACATGCTGAGTCTCTGGGAAAGCAGAGATCCCCAAAGCTGTTGTGCCTGTGGATAGGCTGCAGAGGGATAGTGAAAAACTGCATTAGTTTTCAGGGCTGGCACCTTCCCTGTGGGAGAAGGAGCCGTAAGTTTGCCTTTTCAGAAAAAAGCTTCTGCCGAGAGCGAGCACCGTGACATGCTGAGTCTCTGGGAAAGCAGAGATCCCCAAAGCTGTTGTGCCTGTGGATAGGCTGCAGAGGGATAGTGAAAAACTGCATTAGTTTTCAGGGCTGGCACCTTCCCTGTGGGAGAAGGAGCCGTAAGTTTGCCTTTTCAGAAAAAAGCTTCTGCCGAGAGCGAGCACCGTGACATGCTGAGTCTCTGGGAAAGCAGAGATCCCCAAAGCTGTTGTGCCTGTGGATAGGCTGCAGAGGGATAGTGAAAAACTGCATTAGTTTTCAGGGCTGGCACCTTCCCTGTGGGAGAAGGAGCCGTAAGTTTGCCTTTTCAGAAAAAAGCTTCTGCCGAGAGCGAGCACCGTGACATGCTGAGTCTCTGGGAAAGCAGAGATCCCCAAAGCTGTTGTGCCTGTGGATAGGCTGCAGAGGGATAGTGAAAAACTGCATTAGTTTTCAGGGCTGGCACCTTCCCTGTGGGAGAAGGAGCCGTAAGTTTGCCTTTTCAGAAACAAGCTTCTGCCGAGAGCGAGCACCGTGACATGCTGAGTCTCTGGGAAAGCAGAGATCCCCAAAGCTGTTGTGCCTGTGGATAGGCTGCAGAGGGATAGTGAATACCAGCAAGATCTTTCAGGGCTGGCACCTTCCTTGTGGGAGAAGGAGCCGTAAGTTTGCCTTTTCAGGAAAAGGCTCTGGCGAGAGTGAGCACCGTGACATGCTGAGTCTCTGGGAAAGCAGAGATCCCCATAGCTGTTGTGCCTTTGGATAGGCTGCAGAGGGATAGTGAAAAACTGCATTAGTTTTCAGGGCTGGCACCTTCCCTGTGGGAGAAGGAGCCGTAAGTTTGCCTTTTCAGAAAAAAGCTTCTGCCGAGAGCGAGCACCGTGACATGCTGAGTCTCTGGGAAAGCAGAGATCCCCAAAGCTGTTGTGCCTGTGGATAGGCTGCAGGGGGATAGTGAAGACCAGCAAGATTTTTCAGGGCTGGCACCTTCCTTGTGGGAGAAGGAGCCGTAAGTTTGCCTTTTCAGAAAAAAGCTTCTGCCGAGAGCGAGCACCATGACATGCTGAGTCTCTGGGAAAGCAGAGATCCCAAAAGGTGTTGCGGCTAAAGATAGGCTGCAGAGGGATAGTGAATACCAGCAAGATCTTTCAGGGCTGGCACCTTCCTTGTGGGAGAAGGAGCCGTAAGTTTGCCTTTTCAGGAAAAGGCTCTGGCGAGAGCGAGCACCGTGACATGCTGAGTCTCTGGGAAAGCAGAGATCCCCAAAGCTGTTGTGCCTGTGGATAGGCTGCAGAGGGATAGTGAAAAACTGCATTAGTTTTCAGGGCTGGCACCTTCCCTGTGGGAGAAGGAGCCGTAAGTTTGCCTTTTCAGAAAAAAGCTTCTGCCGAGAGCGAGCACCGTGACATGCTGAGTCTCTGGGAAAGCAGAGATCCCCAAAGCTGTTGTGCCTGTGGATAGGCTGCAGAGGGATAGTGAAAAACTGCATTAGTTTTCAGGGCTGGCACCTTCCCTGTGGGAGAAGGAGCCGTAAGTTTGCCTTTTCAGAAAAAAGCTTCTGCCGAGAGCGAGCACCATGACATGCTGAGTCTCTGGGAAAGCAGAGATCCCAAAAGCTGTTGCGGCTAAAGATAGGCTGCAGAGGGATAGTGAATACCAGCAAGATCTTTCAGGGCTAGCACCTTCCTTGTGGGAGAAGGAGGACACTTTTGCCTTCTCAGAAAAAGCTTCTGCCGAGAACGAGCACCGTGACATGCTGAGTCTCTGGGAAAGCAGACATCCCCAGTGCTGCTGCGGCTAAAGGATCCCCAGTGCTGTTGTGCCTGTGGATAGGCTGCAGGTGGCGGTGAAGACCACAAAATCTTTCAGGCCTGGCACTTGACTTGCTGGAGAAGGAGCCAGACGTTTGCATTTTCAGAAAAAAGCTTCTGCCGATAACGAGCACCGTGAGATGCTGAGTCTCTGGGAAAGCAGAGATCCCCAAAGCTGTTGTGCCTGTGGATAGGCTGCAGAGGGATAGTGAAAAACTGCATTAGTTTTCAGGGCTGGCACCTTCCCTGTGGGAGAAGGAGCCGTAAGTTTGCCTTTTCAGAAAAAAGCTTCTGCCGAGAGCGAGCACCGTGACATGCTGAGTCTCTGGGAAAGCAGAGATCCCCAAAGCTGTTGTGCCTGTGGATAGGCTGCAGAGGGATAGTGAAAAACTGCATTAGTTTTCAGGGCTGGCACCTTCCCTGTGGGAGAAGGAGCCGTAAGTTTGCCTTTTCAGAAAAAAGCTTCTGCCGAGAGCGAGCACCGTGACATGCTGAGTCTCTGGGAAAGCAGAGATCCCCAAAGCTGTTGTGCCTGTGGATAGGCTGCAGAGGGATAGTGAAAAACTGCATTAGTTTTCAGGGCTGGCACCTTCCCTGTGGGAGAAGGAGCCGTAAGTTTGCCTTTTCAGAAAAAAGCTTCTGCCGAGAGCGAGCACCGTGACATGCTGAGTCTCTGGGAAAGCAGAGATCCCCAAAGCTGTTGTGCCTGTGGATAGGCTGCAGAGGGATAGTGAAAAACTGCATTAGTTTTCAGGGATGGCACCTTCCCTGTGGGAGAAGGAGCCGTAAGTTTGCCTTTTCAGAAAAAAGCTTCTGCCGAGAGCGAGCACCGTGACATGCTGAGTCTCTGGGAAAGCAGAGATCCCCAAAGCTGTTGTGCCTGTGGATAGGCTGCAGAGGGATAGTGAAAAACTGCATTAGTTTTCAGGGATGGCACCTTCCCTGTGGGAGAAGGAGCCGTAAGTTTGCCTTTTCAGAAAAAAGCTTCTGCCGAGAGCGAGCACCGTGACATGCTGAGTCTCTGGGAAAGCAGAGATCCCCAAAGCTGTTGTGCCTGTGGATAGGCTGCAGAGGGATAGTGAAAAACTGCATTAGTTTTCAGGGCTGGCACCTTCCCTGTGGGAGAAGGAGCCGTAAGTTTGCCTTTTCAGAAAAAAGCTTCTGCCGAGAGCGAGCACCGTGACATGCTGAGTCTCTGGGAAAGCAGAGATCCCCAAAGCTGTTGTGCCTGTGGATAGGCTGCAGAGGGATAGTGAAAAACTGCATTAGTTTTCAGGGCTGGCACCTTCCCTGTGGGAGAAGGAGCCGTAAGTTTGCCTTTTCAGAAAAAAGCTTCTGCCGAGAGCGAGCACCGTGACATGCTGAGTCTCTGGGAAAGCAGAGATCCCCAAAGCTGTTGTGCCTGTGGATAGGCTGCAGAGGGATAGTGAAAAACTGCATTAGTTTTCAGGGCTGGCACCTTCCCTGTGGGAGAAGGAGCCGTAAGTTTGCCTTTTCAGAAAAAAGCTTCTGCCGAGAGCGAGCACCGTGACATGCTGAGTCTCTGGGAAAGCAGAGATCCCCAAAGCTGTTGTGCCTGTGGATAGGCTGCAGAGGGATAGTGAAAAACTGCATTAGTTTTCAGGGCTGGCACCTTCCCTGTGGGAGAAGGAGCCGTAAGTTTGCCTTTTCAGAAAAAAGCTTCTGCCGAGAGCGAGCACTGTGACATGCTGAGTCTCTGGGAAAGCAGAGATCCCCAAAGCTGTTGTGCCTGTGGATAGGCTGCAGAGGGATAGTGAAAAACTGCATTAGTTTTCAGGGCTGGCACCTTCCCTGTGGGAGAAGGAGCCGTAAGTTTGCCTTTTCAGAAAAAAGCTTCTGCCGAGAACGAGCACCGTGACATGCTGAGTCTCTGGGAAAGCAGAGATCCCAAAAGCTGTTGTGCCTGTGGATAGGCTGCAGAGGGATAGTGAATACCAGCAAGATCTTTCAGGGCTGGCACCTTCCTTGTGGGAGAAGGAGCCGTAAGTTTGCCTTTTCAGAAAAAAGCTTCTGCCGAGAGCGAGCACCGTGACATGCTGAGTCTCTGGGAAAGCAGAGATCCCCAAAGCTGTTGTGCCTGTGGATAGGCTGCAGAGGGATAGTGAAAAACTGCATTAGTTTTCAGGGCTGGCACCTTCCCTGTGGGAGAAGGAGCCGTAAGTTTGCCTTTTCAGAAAAAAGCTTCTGCCGAGAGCGAGCACCGTGACATGCTGAGTCTCTGGGAAAGCAGAGATCCCCAAAGCTGTTGTGCCTGTGGATAGGCTGCAGAGGGATAGTGAAAAACTGCATTAGTTTTCAGGGCTGGCACCTTCCCTGTGGGAGAAGGAGCCGTAAGTTTGCCTTTTCAGAAAAAAGCTTCTGCCGAGAGCGAGCACCGTGACATGCTGAGTCTCTGGGAAAGCAGAGATCCCCAAAGCTGTTGTGCCTGTGGATAGGCTGCAGAGGGATAGTGAAAAACTGCATTAGTTTTCAGGGCTGGCACCTTCCCTGTGGGAGAAGGAGCCGTAAGTTTGCCTTTTCAGAAAAAAGCTTCTGCCGAGAGCGAGCACCGTGACATGCTGAGTCTCTGGGAAAGCAGAGATCCCCAAAGCTGTTGTGCCTGTGGATAGGCTGCAGAGGGATAGTGAAAAACTGCATTAGTTTTCAGGGCTGGCACCTTCCCTGTGGGAGAAGGAGCCGTAAGTTTGCCTTTTCAGAAACAAGCTTCTGCCGAGAGCGAGCACCGTGACATGCTGAGTCTCTGGGAAAGCAGAGATCCCAAAAGCTGTTGTGCCTGTGGATAGGCTGCAGAGGGATAGTGAATACCAGCAAGATCTTTCAGGGCTGGCACCTTCCTTGTGGGAGAAGGAGCCGTAAGTTTGCCTTTTCAGGAAAAGGCTCTGGCGAGAGTGAGCACCGTGACATGCTGAGTCTCTGGGAAAGCAGAGATCCCCAAAGCTGTTGTGCCTTTGGATAGGCTGCAGAGGGATAGTGAAAAACTGCATTAGTTTTCAGGGCTGGCACCTTCCCTGTGGGAGAAGGAGCCGTAAGTTTGCCTTTTCAGAAAAAAGCTTCTGCCGAGAGCGAGCACCGTGACATGCTGAGTCTCTGGGAAAGCAGAGATCCCCAATGCTGTTGTGCCTGTGGATAGGCTGCAGGGGGATAGTGAAGACCAGCAAGATTTTTCAGGGCTGGCACCTTCCTTGTGGGAGAAGGAGCCGTAAGTTTGCCTTTTCAGAAAAAAGCTTCTGCCGAGAGCGAGCACCATGACATGCTGAGTCTCTGGGAAAGCAGAGATCCCAAAAGGTGTTGCGGCTAAAGATAGGCTGCAGAGGGATAGTGAATACCAGCAAGATCTTTCAGGGCTGGCACCTTCCTTGTGGGAGAAGGAGCCGTAAGTTTGCCTTTTCAGGAAAAGGCTCTGGCGAGAGTGAGCACCGTGACATGCTGAGTCTCTGGGAAAGCAGAGATCCCCAAAGCTGTTGTGCCTGTGGATAGGCTGCAGAGGGATAGTGAAAAACTGCATTAGTTTTCAGGGCTGGCACCTTCCCTGTGGGAGAAGGAGCCGTAAGTTTGCCTTTTCAGAAAAAAGCTTCTGCCGAGAGCGAGCACCGTGACATGCTGAGTCTCTGGGAAAGCAGAGATCCCCAAAGCTGTTGTGCCTGTGGATAGGCTGCAGAGGGATAGTGAAAAACTGCATTAGTTTTCAGGGCTGGCACCTTCCCTGTGGGAGAAGGAGCCGTAAGTTTGCCTTTTCAGAAAAAAGCTTCTGCCGAGAGCGAGCACCATGACATGCTGAGTCTCTGGGAAAGCAGAGATCCCAAAAGCTGTTGCGGCTAAAGATAGGCTGCAGAGGGATAGTGAATACCAGCAAGATCTTTCAGGGCTAGCACCTTCCTTGTGGGAGAAGGAGGACACTTTTGCCTTCTCAGAAAAAGCTTCTGCCGAGAACGAGCACCGTGACATGCTGAGTCTCTGGGAAAGCAGACATCCCCAGTGCTGCTGCGGCTAAAGGATCCCCAGTGCTGTTGTGCCTGTGGATAGGCTGCAGGTGGCGGTGAAGACCACAAAATCTTTCAGGCCTGGCACTTGACTTGCTGGAGAAGGAGCCAGACGTTTGCATTTTCAGAAAAAAGCTTCTGCCGATAACGAGCACCGTGAGATGCTGAGTCTCTGGGAAAGCAGAGATCCCCAAAGCTGTTGTGCCTGTGGATAGGCTGGCAGGAGGATAGTGAATACCAGCAAGATCTTTCAGGGCTGGCACCTTCCTTGTGGGAGAAGGAGCCACACTTTTGCCTTCTCAGAAAAAGCTTCTGCCGAGAACGAGCACCGTGACATGCTGAGTCTCTGGGAAAGCAGAGATCCCAAAAGCTGTTGTGCCTGTGGATAGGCTGCAGAGGGATAGTGAAAAACTGCATTAGTTTTCAGGGCTGGCACCTTCCCTGTGGGAGAAGGAGCCGTAAGTTTGCCTTTTCAGAAAAAAGCTTCTGCCGAGAGCGAGCACCGTGACATGCTGAGTCTCTGGGAAAGCAGAGATCCCAAAAGCTGTTGTGCCTGTGGATAGGCTGCAGAGGGATAGTGAAAAACTGCATTAGTTTTCAGGGCTTGCACCTTCCCTGTGGGAGAAGGAGCCGTAAGTTTGCCTTTTCAGAAAAAAGCTTCTGCCGAGAGCGAGCACCGTGACATGCTGAGTCTCTGGGAAAGCAGAGATCCCCAAAGCTGTTGTGCCTGTGGATAGGCTGCAGAGGGATAGTGAAAAACTGCATTAGTTTTCAGGGCTGGCACCTTCCCTGTGGGAGAAGGAGCCGTAAGTTTGCCTTTTCAGAAAAAAGCTTCTGCCGAGAGCGAGCACCGTGACATGCTGAGTCTCTGGGAAAGCAGAGATCCCCAAAGCTGTTGTGCCTGTGGATAGGCTGCAGAGGGATAGTGAAAAACTGCATTAGTTTTCAGGGCTGGCACCTTCCCTGTGGGAGAAGGAGCCGTAAGTTTGCCTTTTCAGAAAAATGCTTCTGCCGAGAGCGAGCACCGTGACATGCTGAGTCTCTGGGAAAGCAGAGATCCCCAAAGCTGTTGTGCCTGTGGATAGGCTGCAGAGGGATAGTGAAAAACTGCATTAGTTTTCAGGGCTGGCACCTTCCCTGTGGGAGAAGGAGCCGTAAGTTTGCCTTTTCAGAAAAAAGCTTCTGCCGAGAGCGAGCACCGTGACATGCTGAGTCTCTGGGAAAGCAGAGATCCCCAAAGCTGTTGTGCCTGTGGATAGGCTGCAGAGGGATAGTGAAAAACTGCATTAGTTTTCAGGGCTGGCACCTTCCCTGTGGGAGAAGGAGCCGTAAGTTTGCCTTTTCAGAAAAAAGCTTCTGCCGAGAGCGAGCACCGTGACATGCTGAGTCTCTGGGAAAGCAGAGATCCCCAAAGCTGTTGTGCCTGTGGATAGGCTGCAGAGGGATAGTGAAAAACTGCATTAGTTTTCAGGGCTGGCACCTTCCCTGTGGGAGAAGGAGCCGTAAGTTTGCCTTTTCAGAAAAATGCTTCTGCCGAGAGCGAGCACCGTGACATGCTGAGTCTCTAGGAAAGTAGAGATCCCAAAAGCTGTTGTGCCTGTGGATAGGCTGCAGGAGGATAGTGAATACCAGCAAGATCTTTCAGGGCTGGCACCTTCCTTGTGGGAGAAGGAGCCACACTTTTGCCTTCTCAGAAAAAGCTTCTGCCGAGAGCGAGCACCGTGACATGCTGAGTCTCTGGGAAAGCAGAGATCCCCAAAGCTGTTGTGCCTGTGGATAGGCTGCAGAGGGATAGTGAAAAACTGCATTAGTTTTCAGGGCTGGCACCTTCCCTGTGGGAGAAGGAGCCGTAAGTTTGCCTTTTCAGAAAAAAGCTTCTGCCGAGAGCGAACACCGTGACATGCTGAGTCTCTGGGAAAGCAGAGTTCCCCAGTGCTGTTGTGCCTGTGGATAGGCTGCAGAGGGATACTGAAGATTAGCAGTTTCTTTCAGGGCTGGCACCTTCCTTGTGGGAGAAGGAGCCGTAAGTTTGCCTTTTCAGAAAAAAGCTTCTGCCGAGAGCGAGCACCGTGACATGCTGAGTCTCTGGGAAAGCAGAGATCCCCAAAGCTGTTGTGCCTGTGGATAGGCTGCAGAGGGATAGTGAATACCAGCAAGATCTTTCAGGGCTGGCACCTTCCCTGTGGGAGAAGGAGCCGTAAGTTTGCCTTTTCAGAAAAAAGCTTCTGCCGAGAGCGAGCACCGTGACATGCTGAGTCTCTGGGAAAGCAGAGATCCCCAAAGCTGTTGTGCCTGTGGATAGGCTGCAGAGGGATAGTGAAAAACTGCATTAGTTTTCAGGGCTGGCACCTTCCCTGTGGGAGAAGGAGCCGTAAGTTTGCCTTTTCAGAAAAAAGCTTCTGCCGAGAGCGAGCACCGTGACATGCTGAGTCTCTGGGAAAGCAGAGATCCCCAAAGCTGTTGTGCCTGTGGATAGGCTGCAGAGGGATAGTGAAAAACTGCATTAGTTTTCAGGGCTGGCACCTTCCCTGTGGGAGAAGGAGCCGTAAGTTTGCCTTTTCAGAAAAAAGCTTCTGCCGAGAGCGAGCACCGTGACATGCTGAGTCTCTGGGAAAGCAGAGATCCCCAAAGCTGTTGTGCCTGTGGATAGGCTGCAGAGGGATAGTGAAAAACTGCATTAGTTTTCAGGGCTGGCACCTTCCCTGTGGGAGAAGGAGCCGTAAGTTTGCCTTTTCAGAAAAAAGCTTCTGCCGAGAGCGAGCACCGTGACATGCTGAGTCTCTGGGAAAGCAGAGATCCCCAAAGCTGTTGTGCCTGTGGATAGGCTGCAGAGGGATAGTGAAAAACTGCATTAGTTTTCAGGGCTGGCACCTTCCCTGTGGGAGAAGGAGCCGTAAGTTTGCCTTTTCAGAAAAAAGCTTCTGCCGAGAGCGAGCACCGTGACATGCTGAGTCTCTGGGAAAGCAGAGATCCCAAAAGCTGTTGTGCCTGTGGATAGGCTGCAGAGGGATAGTGAAAAACTGCATTAGTTTTCAGGGCTCGCACCTTCCCTGTGGGAGAAGGAGCCGTAAGTTTGCCTTTTCAGAAAAAAGCTTCTGCCGAGAGCGAGCACCGTGACATGCTGAGTCTCTGGGAAAGCAGAGATCCCCAAAGCTGTTGTGCCTGTGGATAGGCTGCAGAGGGATAGTGAAAAACTGCATTAGTTTTCAGGGCTGGCACCTTCCCTGTGGGAGAAGGAGCCGTAAGTTTGCCTTTTCAGAAAAAAGCTTCTGCCGAGAGCGAGCACCGTGACATGCTGAGTCTCTGGGAAAGCAGAGATCCCAAAAGCTGTTGTGCCTGTGGATAGGCTGCAGAGGGATAGTGAAAAACTGCATTAGTTTTCAGGGCTGGCACCTTCCCTGTGGGAGAAGGAGCCGTAAGTTTGCCTTTTCAGAAAAAAGCTTCTGCCGAGAGCGAGCACCGTGACATGCTGAGTCTCTGGGAAAGCAGAGATCCCCAAAGCTGTTGTGCCTGTGGATAGGCTGCAGAGGGATAGTGAAAAACTGCATTAGTTTTCAGGGCTGGCACCTTCCCTGTGGGAGAAGGAGCCGTAAGTTTGCCTTTTCAGAAAAATGCTTCTGCCGAGAGCGAGCACCGTGACATGCTGAGTCTCTGGGAAAGCAGAGATCCCAAAAGCTGTTGTGCCTGTGGATAGGCTGCAGAGGGATAGTGAAAAACTGCATTAGTTTTCAGGGCTGGCACCTTCCCTGTGGGAGAAGGAGCCGTAAGTTTGCCTTTTCAGAAAAAAGCTTCTGCCGAGAGCGAGCACCGTGACATGCTGAGTCTCTGGGAAAGCAGAGATCCCAAAAGCTGTTGTGCCTGTGGATAGGCTGCAGAGGGATAGTGAAAAACTGCATTAGTTTTCAGGGCTGGCACCTTCCCTGTGGGAGAAGGAGCCGTAAGTTTGCCTTTTCAGAAAAAAGCTTCTGCCGAGAGCGAGCACCGTGACATGCTGAGTCTCTGGGAAAGCAGAGATCCCCAAAGCTGTTGTGCCTGTGGATAGGCTGCAGAGGGATAGTGAAAAACTGCATTAGTTTTCAGGGCTGGCACCTTCCCTGTGGGAGAAGGAGCCGTAAGTTTGCCTTTTCAGAAAAAAGCTTCTGCCGAGAGCGAGCACCGTGACATGCTGAGTCTCTGGGAAAGCAGAGATCCCCAAAGCTGTTGTGCCTGTGGATAGGCTGCAGAGGGATAGTGAAAAACTGCATTAGTTTTCAGGGCTGGCACCTTCCCTGTGGGAGAAGGAGCCGTAAGTTTGCCTTTTCAGAAAAAAGCTTCTGCCGAGAGCGAGCACCGTGACATGCTGAGTCTCTGGGAAAGCAGAGATCCCCAAAGCTGTTGTGCCTGTGGATAGGCTGCAGAGGGATAGTGAAAAACTGCATTAGTTTTCAGGGCTGGCACCTTCCCTGTGGGAGAAGGAGCCGTAAGTTTGCCTTTTCAGAAAAATGCTTCTGCCGAGAGCGAGCACCGTGACATGCTGAGTCTCTGGGAAAGCAGAGATCCCAAAAGCTGTTGTGCCTGTGGATAGGCTGCAGAGGGATAGTGAAAAACTGCATTAGTTTTCAGGGCTAGCACCTTCCCTGTGGGAGAAGGAGCCGTAAGTTTGCCTTTTCAGAAAAAAGCTTCTGCCGAGAGCGAGCACCGTGACATGCTGAGTCTCTGGGAAAGCAGAGATCCCCAAAGCTGTTGTGCCTGTGGATAGGCTGCAGAGGGATAGTGAAAAACTGCATTAGTTTTCAGGGCTGGCACCTTCCCTGTGGGAGAAGGAGCCGTAAGTTTGCCTTTTCAGAAAAAAGCTTCTGCCGAGAGCGAGCACCGTGACATGCTGAGTCTCTGGGAAAGCAGAGATCCCAAAAGCTGTTGTGCCTGTGGATAGGCTGCAGAGGGATAGTGAAAAACTGCATTAGTTTTCAGGGCTGGCACCTTCCCTGTGGGAGAAGGAGCCGTAAGTTTGCCTTTTCAGAAAAAAGCTTCTGCCGAGAGCGAGCACCGTGACATGCTGAGTCTCTGGGAAAGCAGAGATCCCCAAAGCTGTTGTGCCTGTGGATAGGCTGCAGAGGGATAGTGAAAAACTGCATTAGTTTTCAGGGCTGGCACCTTCCCTGTGGGAGAAGGAGCCGTAAGTTTGCCTTTTCAGAAAAAAGCTTCTGCCGAGAGCGAGCACCGTGACATGCTGAGTCTCTGGGAAAGCAGAGATCCCCAATGCTGTTGTGCCTGTGGATAGGCTGCAGAGGGATAGTGAAAAACTGCATTAGTTTTCAGGGCTGGCACCTTCCCTGTGGGAGAAGGAGCCGTAAGTTTGCCTTTTCAGAAAAATGCTTCTGCCGAGAGCGAGCACCGTGACATGCTGAGTCTCTGGGAAAGCAGAGATCCCAAAAGCTGTTGTGCCTGTGGATAGGCTGCAGAGGGATAGTGAAAAACTGCATTAGTTTTCAGGGCTGGCACCTTCCCTGTGGGAGAAGGAGCCGTAAGTTTGCCTTTTCAGAAAAAAGCTTCTGCCGAGAGCGAGCACCGTGACATGCTGAGTCTCTGGGAAAGCAGAGATCCCCAAAGCTGTTGTGCCTGTGGATAGGCTGCAGAGGGATAGTGAAAAACTGCATTAGTTTTCAGGGCTGGCACCTTCCCTGTGGGAGAAGGAGCCGTAAGTTTGCCTTTTCAGAAAAAAGCTTCTGCCGAGAGCGAGCACCGTGACATGCTGAGTCTCTGGGAAAGCAGAGATCCCCAAAGCTGTTGTGCCTGTGGATAGGCTGCAGAGGGATAGTGAAAAACTGCATTAGTTTTCAGGGCTGGCACCTTCCCTGTGGGAGAAGGAGCCGTAAGTTTGCCTTTTCAGAAAAAAGCTTCTGCCGAGAGCGAGCACCGTGACATGCTGAGTCTCTGGGAAAGCAGAGATCCCCAAAGCTGTTGTGCCTGTGGATAGGCTGCAGAGGGATAGTGAAAAACTGCATTAGTTTTCAGGGCTGGCACCTTCCCTGTGGGAGAAGGAGCCGTAAGTTTGCCTTTTCAGAAAAAAGCTTCTGCCGAGAGCGAGCACCGTGACATGCTGAGTCTCTGGGAAAGCAGAGATCCCCAAAGCTGTTGTGCCTGTGGATAGGCTGCAGAGGGATAGTGAAAAACTGCATTAGTTTTCAGGGCTGGCACCTTCCCTGTGGGAGAAGGAGCCGTAAGTTTGCCTTTTCAGAAAAAAGCTTCTGCCGAGAGCGAGCACCGTGACATGCTGAGTCTCTGGGAAAGCAGAGATCCCAAAAGCTGTTGTGCCTGTGGATAGGCTGCAGAGGGATAGTGAAAAACTGCATTAGTTTTCAG
Organism: Astur gentilis; assembly: GCF_929443795.1. Lineage (NCBI taxonomy): Eukaryota > Metazoa > Chordata > Aves > Accipitriformes > Accipitridae > Astur > Astur gentilis. Next base: position 41,167 of record NW_026060879.1, on the reverse strand, counting down.
GGCTAGCACCTTCCCTGTGGGAGAAGGAGCCGTAAGTTTGCCTTTTCAGAAAAAAGCTTCTGCCGAGAGCGAGCACCGTGACATGCTGAGTCTCTGGGAAAGCAGAGATCCCCAAAGCTGTTGTGCCTGTGGATAGGCTGCAGAGGGATAGTGAAAAACTGCATTAGTTTTCAGGGCTGGCACCTTCCCTGTGGGAGAAGGAGCCGTAAGTTTGCCTTTTCAGAAAAATGCTTCTGCCGAGAGCGAGCACCGTGACATGCTGAGTCTCTGGGAAAGCAGAGATCCCCAAAGCTGTTGTGCCTGTGGATAGGCTGCAGAGGGATAGTGAAAAACTGCATTAGTTTTCAGGGCTGGCACCTTCCCTGTGGGAGAAGGAGCCGTAAGTTTGCCTTTTCAGAAAAAAGCTTCTGCCGAGAGCGAGCACCGTGACATGCTGAGTCTCTGGGAAAGCAGAGATCCCCAAAGCTGTTGTGCCTGTGGATAGGCTGCAGAGGGATAGTGAAAAACTGCATTAGTTTTCAGGGCTGGCACCTTCCCTGTGGGAGAAGGAGCCGTAAGTTTGCCTTTTCAGAAAAAAGCTTCTGCCGAGAGCGAGCACCGTGACATGCTGAGTCTCTGGGAAAGCAGAGATCCCCAAAGCTGTTGTGCCTGTGGATAGGCTGCAGAGGGATAGTGAAAAACTGCATTAGTTTTCAGGGCTGGCACCTTCCCTGTGGGAGAAGGAGCCGTAAGTTTGCCTTTTCAGAAAAATGCTTCTGCCGAGAGCGAGCACCGTGACATGCTGAGTCTCTGGGAAAGCAGAGATCCCAAAAGCTGTTGTGCCTGTGGATAGGCTGCAGAGGGATAGTGAAAAACTGCATTAGTTTTCAGGGCTTGCACCTTCCCTGTGGGAGAAGGAGCCGTAAGTTTGCCTTTTCAGAAAAAAGCTTCTGCCGAGAGCGAGCACCGTGACATGCTGAGTCTCTGGGAAAGCAGAGATCCCCAAAGCTGTTGTGCCTGTGGATAGGCTGCAGAGGGATAGTGAAAAACTGCATTAGTTTTCAGGGCTGGCACCTTCCCTGTGGGAGAAGGAGCCGTAAGTTTGCCTTTTCAGAAAAAAGCTTCTGCCGAGAGCGAGCACCGTGACATGCTGAGTCTCTGGGAAAGCAGAGATCCCAAAAGCTGTTGTGCCTGTGGATAGGCTGCAGAGGGATAGTGAAAAACTGCATTAGTTTTCAGGGCTGGCACCTTCCCTGTGGGAGAAGGAGCCGTAAGTTTGCCTTTTCAGAAAAAAGCTTCTGCCGAGAGCGAGCACCGTGACATGCTGAGTCTCTGGGAAAGCAGAGATCCCCAAAGCTGTTGTGCCTGTGGATAGGCTGCAGAGGGATAGTGAAAAACTGCATTAGTTTTCAGGGCTGGCACCTTCCCTGTGGGAGAAGGAGCCGTAAGTTTGCCTTTTCAGAAAAAAGCTTCTGCCGAGAGCGAGCACCGTGACATGCTGAGTCTCTGGGAAAGCAGAGATCCCCAATGCTGTTGTGCCTGTGGATAGGCTGCAGAGGGATAGTGAAAAACTGCATTAGTTTTCAGGGCTGGCACCTTCCCTGTGGGAGAAGGAGCCGTAAGTTTGCCTTTTCAGAAAAATGCTTCTGCCGAGAGCGAGCACCGTGACATGCTGAGTCTCTGGGAAAGCAGAGATCCCAAAAGCTGTTGTGCCTGTGGATAGGCTGCAGAGGGATAGTGAAAAACTGCATTAGTTTTCAGGGCTGGCACCTTCCCTGTGGGAGAAGGAGCCGTAAGTTTGCCTTTTCAGAAAAAAGCTTCTGCCGAGAGCGAGCACCGTGACATGCTGAGTCTCTGGGAAAGCAGAGATCCCCAAAGCTGTTGTGCCTGTGGATAGGCTGCAGAGGGATAGTGAAAAACTGCATTAGTTTTCAGGGCTGGCACCTTCCCTGTGGGAGAAGGAGCCGTAAGTTTGCCTTTTCAGAAAAAAGCTTCTGCCGAGAGCGAGCACCGTGACATGCTGAGTCTCTGGGAAAGCAGAGATCCCCAAAGCTGTTGTGCCTGTGGATAGGCTGCAGAGGGATAGTGAAAAACTGCATTAGTTTTCAGGGCTGGCACCTTCCCTGTGGGAGAAGGAGCCGTAAGTTTGCCTTTTCAGAAAAAAGCTTCTGCCGAGAGCGAGCACCGTGACATGCTGAGTCTCTGGGAAAGCAGAGATCCCCAAAGCTGTTGTGCCTGTGGATAGGCTGCAGAGGGATAGTGAAAAACTGCATTAGTTTTCAGGGCTGGCACCTTCCCTGTGGGAGAAGGAGCCGTAAGTTTGCCTTTTCAGAAAAAAGCTTCTGCCGAGAGCGAGCACCGTGACATGCTGAGTCTCTGGGAAAGCAGAGATCCCCAAAGCTGTTGTGCCTGTGGATAGGCTGCAGAGGGATAGTGAAAAACTGCATTAGTTTTCAGGGCTGGCACCTTCCCTGTGGGAGAAGGAGCCGTAAGTTTGCCTTTTCAGAAAAAAGCTTCTGCCGAGAGCGAGCACCGTGACATGCTGAGTCTCTGGGAAAGCAGAGATCCCAAAAGCTGTTGTGCCTGTGGATAGGCTGCAGAGGGATAGTGAAAAACTGCATTAGTTTTCAGGGCTTGCACCTTCCCTGTGGGAGAAGGAGCCGTAAGTTTGCCTTTTCAGAAAAAAGCTTCTGCCGAGAGCGAGCACCGTGACATGCTGAGTCTCTGGGAAAGCAGAGATCCCCAAAGCTGTTGTGCCTGTGGATAGGCTGCAGAGGGATAGTGAAAAACTGCATTAGTTTTCAGGGCTGGCACCTTCCCTGTGGGAGAAGGAGCCGTAAGTTTGCCTTTTCAGAAAAAAGCTTCTGCCGAGAGCGAGCACCGTGACATGCTGAGTCTCTGGGAAAGCAGAGATCCCCAAAGCTGTTGTGCCTGTGGATAGGCTGCAGAGGGATAGTGAAAAACTGCATTAGTTTTCAGGGCTAGCACCTTCCCTGTGCGAGAAGGAGCCGTAAGTTTGCCTTTTCAGAAAAAAGCTTCTGCCGAGAGCGAGCACCGTGACATGCTGAGTCTCTGGGAAAGCAGAGATCCCCAAAGCTGTTGTGCCTGTGGATAGGCTGCAGAGGGATAGTGAAAAACTGCATTAGTTTTCAGGGCTGGCACCTTCCCTGTGGGAGAAGGAGCCGTAAGTTTGCCTTTTCAGAAAAAAGCTTCTGCCGAGAGCGAGCACCGTGACATGCTGAGTCTCTGGGAAAGCAGAGATCCCCAAAGCTGTTGTGCCTGTGGATAGGCTGCAGAGGGATAGTGAAAAACTGCATTAGTTTTCAGGGCTGGCACCTTCCCTGTGGGAGAAGGAGCCGTAAGTTTGCCTTTTCAGAAAAAAGCTTCTGCCGAGAGCGAGCACCGTGACATGCTGAGTCTCTGGGAAAGCAGAGATCCCAAAAGCTGTTGTGCCTGTGGATAGGCTGCAGAGGGATAGTGAAAAACTGCATTAGTTTTCAGGGCTGGCACCTTCCCTGTGGGAGAAGGAGCCGTAAGTTTGCCTTTTCAGAAAAAAGCTTCGGCCGAGAGCGAGCACCGTGACATGCTGAGTCTCTGGGAAAGCAGAGATCCCCAAAGCTGTTGTGCCTGTGGATAGGCTGCAGAGGGATAGTGAAAAACTGCATTAGTTTTCAGGGCTGGCACCTTCCCTGTGGGAGAAGGAGCCGTAAGTTTGCCTTTTCAGAAAAAAGCTTCTGCCGAGAGCGAGCACCGTGACATGCTGAGTCTCTGGGAAAGCAGAGATCCCCAAAGCTGTTGTGCCTGTGGATAGGCTGCAGAGGGATAGTGAAAAACTGCATTAGTTTTCAGGGCTGGCACCTTCCCTGTGGGAGAAGGAGCCGTAAGTTTGCCTTTTCAGAAAAAAGCTTCTGCCGAGAGCGAGCACCGTGACATGCTGAGTCTCTGGGAAAGCAGAGATCCCCAAAGCTGTTGTGCCTGTGGATAGGCTGCAGAGGGATAGTGAAAAACTGCATTAGTTTTCAGGGCTAGCACCTTCCCTGTGGGAGAAGGAGCCGTAAGTTTGCCTTTTCAGAAAAAAGCTTCTGCCGAGAGCGAGCACCGTGACATGCTGAGTCTCTGGGAAAGCAGAGATCCCCAAAGGTGTTGTGCCTGTGGATAGGCTGCAGAGGGATAGTGAAAAACTGCATTAGTTTTCAGGGCTGGCACCTTCCCTGTGGGAGAAGGAGCCGTAAGTTTGCCTTTTCAGAAAAATGCTTCTGCCGAGAGCGAGCACCGTGACATGCTGAGTCTCTGGGAAAGCAGAGATCCCAAAAGCTGTTGTGCCTGTGGATAGGCTGCAGAGGGATAGTGAAAAACTGCATTAGTTTTCAGGGCTGGCACCTTCCCTGTGGGAGAAGGAGCCGTAAGTTTGCATTTCAGAAAAAAGCTTCTGCCGAGAGCGAGCACCGTGACATGCTGAGTCTCTGGGAAAGCAGAGATCCCCAAAGCTGTTGTGCCTGTGGATAGGCTGCAGAGGTATAGTGAAAAACTGCATTAGTTTTCAGGGCTGGCACCTTCCCTGTGGGAGAAGGAGCCGTAAGTTTGCCTTTTCAGAAAAATGCTTCTGCCGAGAGCGAGCACCGTGACATGCTGAGTCTCTGGGAAAGCAGAGATCCCAAAAGCTGTTGTGCCTGTGGATAGGCTGCAGAGGGATAGTGAAAAACTGCATTAGTTTTCAGGGCTTGCACCTTCCCTGTGGGAGAAGGAGCCGTAAGTTTGCCTTTTCAGAAAAAAGCTTCTGCCGAGAGCGAGCACCGTGACATGCTGAGTCTCTGGGAAAGCAGAGATCCCCAAAGCTGTTGTGCCTGTGGATAGGCTGCAGAGGGATAGTGAAAAACTGCATTAGTTTTCAGGGCTAGCACCTTCCCTGTGGGAGAAGGAGCCGTAAGTTTGCCTTTTCAGAAAAAAGCTTCTGCCGAGAGCGAGCACCGTGACATGCTGAGTCTCTGGGAAAGCAGAGATCCCAAAAGCTGTTGTGCCTGTGGATAGGCTGCAGAGGGATAGTGAAAAACTGCATTAGTTTTCAGGGCTGGCACCTTCCCTGTGGGAGAAGGAGCCGTAAGTTTGCCTTTTCAGAAAAAAGCTTCTGCCGAGAGCGAGCACCGTGACATGCTGAGTCTCTGGGAAAGCAGAGATCCCCAAAGCTGTTGTGCCTGTGGATAGGCTGCAGAGGGATAGTGAAAAACTGCATTAGTTTTCAGGGCTGGCACCTTCCCTGTGGGAGAAGGAGCCGTAAGTTTGCCTTTTCAGAAAAAAGCTTCTGCCGAGAGCCAGCACCGTGACATGCTGAGTCTCTGGGAAAGCAGAGATCCCCAAAGCTGTTGTGCCTGTGGATAGGCTGCAGAGGGATAGTGAAAAACTGCATTAGTTTTCAGGGCTGGCACCTTCCCTGTGGGAGAAGGAGCCGTAAGTTTGCCTTTTCAGAAAAAAGCTTCTGCCGAGAGCGAGCACCGTGACATGCTGAGTCTCTGGGAAAGCAGAGATCCCCAAAGCTGTTGTGCCTGTGGATAGGCTGCAGAGGGATAGTGAAAAACTGCATTAGTTTTCAGGGCTAGCACCTTCCCTGTGGGAGAAGGAGCCGTAAGTTTGCCTTTTCAGAAAAAAGCTTCTGCCGAGAGCGAGCACCGTGACATGCTGAGTCTCTGGGAAAGCAGAGATCCCCAAAGCTGTTGTGCCTGTGGATAGGCTGCAGAGGGATAGTGAAAAACTGCATTAGTTTTCAGGGCTGGCACCTTCCCTGTGGGAGAAGGAGCCGTAAGTTTGCCTTTTCAGAAAAATGCTTCTGCCGAGAGCGAGCACCGTGACATGCTGAGTCTCTGGGAAAGCAGAGATCCCAAAAGCTGTTGTGCCTGTGGATAGGCTGCAGAGGGATAGTGAAAAACTGCATTAGTTTTCAGGGCTAGCACCTTCCCTGTGGGAGAAGGAGCCGTAAGTTTGCCTTTTCAGAAAAAAGCTTCTGCCGAGAGCGAGCACCGTGACATGCTGAGTCTCTGGGAAAGCAGAGATCCCCAAAGCTGTTGTGCCTGTGGATAGGCTGCAGAGGGATAGTGAAAAACTGCATTAGTTTTCAGGGCTGGCACCTTCCCTGTGGGAGAAGGAGCCGTAAGTTTGCCTTTTCAGAAAAATGCTTCTGCCGAGAGCGAGCACCGTGACATGCTGAGTCTCTGGGAAAGCAGAGATCCCCAAAGCTGTTGTGCCTGTGGATAGGCTGCAGAGGGATAGTGAAAAACTGCATTAGTTTTCAGGGCTGGCACCTTCCCTGTGGGAGAAGGAGCCGTAAGTTTGCCTTTTCAGAAAAAAGCTTCTGCCGAGAGCGAGCACCGTGACATGCTGAGTCTCTGGGAAAGCAGAGATCCCAAAAGCTGTTGTGCCTGTGGATAGGCTGCAGAGGGATAGTGAAAAACTGCATTAGTTTTCAGGGCTGGCACCTTCCCTGTGGGAGAAGGAGCCGTAAGTTTGCCTTTTCAGAAAAAAGCTTCTGCCGAGAGCGAGCACCGTGACATGCTGAGTCTCTGGGAAAGCAGAGATCCCCAAAGCTGTTGTGCCTGTGGATAGGCTGCAGAGGGATAGTGAAAAACTGCATTAGTTTTCAGGGCTGGCACCTTCCCTGTGGGAGAAGGAGCCGTAAGTTTGCCTTTTCAGAAAAAAGCTTCTGCCGAGAGCGAGCACCGTGACATGCTGAGTCTCTGGGAAAGCAGAGATCCCCAAAGCTGTTGTGCCTGTGGATAGGCTGCAGAGGGATAGTGAAAAACTGCATTAGTTTTCAGGGCTGGCACCTTCCCTGTGGGAGAAGGAGCCGTAAGTTTGCCTTTTCAGAAAAAAGCTTCTGCCGAGAGCCAGCACCGTGACATGCTGAGCCTCTGGGAAAGCAGAGATCCCCAAAGCTGTTGTGCCTGTGGATAGGCTGCAGAGGGATAGTGAAAAACTGCATTAGTTTTCAGGGCTGGCACCTTCCCTGTGGGAGAAGGAGCCGTAAGTTTGCCTTTTCAGAAAAAAGCTTCTGCCGAGAGCGAGCACCGTGACATGCTGAGTCTCTGGGAAAGCAGAGATCCCCAAAGCTGTTGTGCCTGTGGATAGGCTGCAGAGGGATAGTGAAAAACTGCATTAATTTTCAGGGCTAGCACCTTCCCTGTGGGAGAAGGAGCCGTAAGTTTGCCTTTTCAGAAAAAAGCTTCTGCCGAGAGCGAGCACCGTGACATGCTGAGTCTCTGGGAAAGCAGAGATCCCAAAAGCTGTTGTGCCTGTGGATAGGCTGCAGAGGGATAGTGAAAAACTGCATTAGTTTTCAGGGCTGGCACCTTCCCTGTGGGAGAAGGAGCCGTAAGTTTGCCTTTTCAGAAAAATGCTTCTGCCGAGAGCGAGCACCGTGACATGCTGAGTCTCTGGGAAAGCAGAGATCCCAAAAGCTGTTGTGCCTGTGGATAGGCTGCAGAGGGATAGTGAAAAACTGCATTAGTTTTCAGGGCTAGCACCTTCCCTGTGGGAGAAGGAGCCGTAAGTTTGCCTTTTCAGAAAAATGCTTCTGCCGAGAGCGAGCACCGTGACATGCTGAGTCTCTGGGAAAGCAGAGATCCCCAAAGCTGTTGTGCCTGTGGATAGGCTGCAGAGGGATAGTGAAAAACTGCATTAGTTTTCAGGGCTGGCACCTTCCCTGTGGGAGAAGGAGCCGTAAGTTTGCCTTTTCAGAAAAAAGCTTCTGCCGAGAGCGAGCACCGTGACATGCTGAGTCTCTGGGAAAGCAGAGATCCCAAAAGCTGTTGTGCCTGTGGATAGGCTGCAGAGGGATAGTGAAAAACTGCATTAGTTTTCAGGGCTGGCACCTTCCCTGTGGGAGAAGGAGCCGTAAGTTTGCCTTTTCAGAAAAAAGCTTCTGCCGAGAGCGAGCACCGTGACATGCTGAGTCTCTGGGAAAGCAGAGATCCCCAAAGCTGTTGTGCCTGTGGATAGGCTGCAGAGGGATAGTGAAAAACTGCATTAGTTTTCAGGGCTGGCACCTTCCCTGTGGGAGAAGGAGCCGTAAGTTTGCCTTTTCAGAAAAAAGCTTCTGCCGAGAGCGAGCACCGTGACATGCTGAGTCTCTGGGAAAGCAGAGATCCCCAAAGCTGTTGTGCCTGTGGATAGGCTGCAGAGGGATAGTGAAAAACTGCATTAGTTTTCAGGGCTAGCACCTTCCCTGTGGGAGAAGGAGCCGTAAGTTTGCCTTTTCAGAAAAAAGCTTCTGCCGAGAGCGAGCACCGTGACATGCTGAGTCTCTGGGAAAGCAGAGATCCCCAAAGCTGTTGTGCCTGTGGATAGGCTGCAGAGGGATAGTGAAAAACTGCATTAGTTTTCAGGGCTGGCACCTTCCCTGTGGGAGAAGGAGCCGTAAGTTTGCCTTTTCATAAAAAAGCTTCTGCCGAGAGCGAGCACCGTGACATGCTGAGTCTCTGGGAAAGCAGAGATCCCCAGTGCTGTTGTGCCTGTGGATAGGCTGCAGAGGGATACTGCAGATTAGCAGTTTCTTTCAGGGCTTGCACCTTCCCTGTGGGAGAAGGAGCCGTAAGTTTGCCTTTTCAGAAAAAAGCTTCTGCCGAGAGCGAGCACCGTGACATGCTGAGTCTCTGGGAAAGCAGAGATCCCCAAAGCTGTTGTGCCTGTGGATAGGCTGCAGAGGGATAGTGAAAAACTGCATTAGTTTTCAGGGCTGGCACCTTCCCTGTGGGAGAAGGAGCCGTAAGTTTGCCTTTTCAGAAAAAAGCTTCTGCCGAGAGCGAGCACCGTGACATGCTGAGTCTCTGGGAAAGCAGAGATCCCAAAAGCTGTTGTGCCTGTGGATAGGCTGCAGAGGGATAGTGAAAAACTGCATTAGTTTTCAGGGCTGGCACCTTCCCTGTGGGAGAAGGAGCCGTAAGTTTGCCTTTTCAGAAAAAAGCTTCTGCCGAGAGCGAGCACCGTGACATGCTGAGTCTCTGGGAAAGCAGAGATCCCCAAAGCTGTTGTGCCTGTGGATAGGCTGCAGAGGGATAGTGAAAAACTGCATTAGTTTTCACGGCTGGCACCTTCCCTGTGGGAGAAGGAGCCGTAAGTTTGCCTTATCAGAAAAAAGCTTCTGCCGAGAGCGAGCACCGTGACATGCTGAGTCTCTGGGAAAGCAGAGATCCCAAAAGCTGTTGTGCCTGTGGATAGGCTGCAGAGGGATAGTGAAAAACTGCATTAGTTTTCAGGGCTGGCACCTTCCCTGTGGGAGAAGGAGCCGTAAGTTTGCCTTTTCAGAAAAAAGCTTCTGCCGAGAGCGAGCACCGTGACATGCTGAGTCTCTGGGAAAGCAGAGATCCCCAAAGCTGTTGTGCCTGTGGATAGGCTGCAGAGGGATAGTGAAAAACTGCATTAGTTTTCAGGGCTGGCACCTTCCCTGTGGGAGAAGGAGCCGTAAGTTTGCCTTTTCAGAAAAAAGCTTCTGCCGAGAGCGAGCACCGTGACATGCTGAGTCTCTGGGAAAGCAGAGATCCCCAAAGCTGTTGTGCCTGTGGATAGGCTGCAGAGGGATAGTGAAAAACTGCATTAGTTTTCAGGGCTGGCACCTTCCCTGTGGGAGAAGGAGCCGTAAGTTTGCCTTTTCAGAAAAAAGCTTCTGCCGAGAGCGAGCACCGTGACATGCTGAGTCTCTGGGAAAGCAGAGATCCCAAAAGCTGTTGTGCCTGTGGATAGGCTGCAGAGGGATAGTGAAAAACTGCATTAGTTTTCAGGGCTGGCACCTTCCCTGTGGGAGAAGGAGCCGTAAGTTTGCCTTTTCATAAAAAAGCTTCTGCCGAGAGCGAACACCGTGACATGCTGAGTCTCTGGGAAAGCAGAGATCCCCAGTGCTGTTGTGCCTGTGGATAGGCTGCAGAGGGATACTGAAGATTAGCAGTTTCTTTCAGGGCTGGCACCTTCCCTGTGGGAGAAGGAGCCGTAAGTTTGCCTTTTCAGAAAAAAGCTTCTGCCGAGAGCGAGCACCGTGACATGCTGAGTCTCTGGGAAAGCAGAGATCCCCAAAGCTGTTGTGCCTGTGGATAGGCTGCAGAGGGATAGTGAAAAACTGCATTAGTTTTCAGGGCTGGCACCTTCCCTGTGGGAGAAGGAGCCGTAAGTTTGCCTTTTCAGAAAAAAGCTTCTGCCGAGAGCGAGCACCGTGACATGCTGAGTCTCTGGGAAAGCAGAGATCCCCAAAGCTGTTGTGCCTGTGGATAGGCTGCAGAGGGATAGTGAAAAACTGCATTAGTTTTCAGGGCTGGCACCTTCCCTGTGGGAGAAGGAGCCGTAAGTTTGCCTTTTCAGAAAAAAGCTTCTGCCGAGAGCGAGCACCGTGACATGCTGAGTCTCTGGGAAAGCAGAGATCCCAAAAGCTGTTGTGCCTGTGGATAGGCTGCAGAGGGATAGTGAAAAACTGCATTAGTTTTCAGGGCTAGCACCTTCCCTGTGGGAGAAGGAGCCGTAAGTTTGCCTTTTCAGAAAAAAGCTTCTGCCGAGAGCGAGCACCGTGACATGCTGAGTCTCTGGGAAAGCAGAGATCCCAAAAGCTGTTGTGCCTGTGGATAGGCTGCAGAGGGATAGTGAAAAACTGCATTAGTTTTCAGGGCTGGCACCTTCCCTGTGGGAGAAGGAGCCGTAAGTTTGCCTTTTCAGAAAAAAGCTTCTGCCGAGAGCGAGCACCGTGACATGCTGAGTCTCTGGGAAAGCAGAGATCCCCAAAGCTGTTGTGCCTGTGGATAGGCTGCAGAGGGATAGTGAAAAACTGCATTAGTTTTCACGGCTGGCACCTTCCCTGTGGGAGAAGGAGCCGTAAGTTTGCCTTTTCAGAAAAAAGCTTCTGCCGAGAGCGAGCACCGTGACATGCTGAGTCTCTGGGAAAGCAGAGATCCCAAAAGCTGTTGTGCCTGTGGATAGGCTGCAGAGGGATAGTGAAAAACTGCATTAGTTTTCAGGGCTGGCACCTTCCCTGTGGGAGAAGGAGCCGTAAGTTTGCCTTTTCAGAAAAAAGCTTCTGCCGAGAGCGAGCACCGTGACATGCTGAGTCTCTGGGAAAGCAGAGATCCCCAAAGCTGTTGTGCCTGTGGATAGGCTGCAGAGGGATAGTGAAAAACTGCATTAGTTTTCAGGGCTGGCACCTTCCCTGTGGGAGAAGGAGCCGTAAGTTTGCCTTTTCAGAAAAAAGCTTCTGCCGAGAGCGAGCACCGTGACATGCTGAGTCTCTGGGAAAGCAGAGATCCCCAAAGCTGTTGTGCCTGTGGATAGGCTGCAGAGGGATAGTGAAAAACTGCATTAGTTTTCAGGGCTGGCACCTTCCCTGTGGGAGAAGGAGCCGTAAGTTTGCCTTTTCAGAAAAAAGCTTCTGCCGAGAGCGAGCACCGTGACATGCTGAGTCTCTGGGAAAGCAGAGATCCCCAAAGCTGTTGTGCCTGTGGATAGGCTGCAGAGGGATAGTGAAAAACTGCATTAGTTTTCAGGGCTGGCACCTTCCCTGTGGGAGAAGGAGCCGTAAGTTTGCCTTTTCAGAAAAATGCTTCTGCCGAGAGCGAGCACCGTGACATGCTGAGTCTCTGGGAAAGCAGAGATCCCAAAAGCTGTTGTGCCTGTGGATAGGCTGCAGGAGGATAGTGAATACCAGCAAGATCTTTCAGGGCTGGCACCTTCCTTGTGGGAGAAGGAGCCACACTTTTGCCTTCTCAGAAAAAGCTTCTGCCGAGATCGAGCACCGTGACATGCTGAGTCTCTGGGAAAGCAGAGATCCCCAAAGCTGTTGTGCCTGTGGATAGGCTGCAGAGGGATAGTGAAAAACTGCATTAGTTTTCAGGGCTGGCACCTTCCCTGTGGGAGAAGGAGCCGTAAGTTTGCCTTTTCAGAAAAAAGCTTCTGCCGAGAGCGAGCACCGTGACATGCTGAGTCTCTGGGAAAGCAGAGATCCCCAAAGCTGTTGTGCCTGTGGATAGGCTGCAGAGGGATAGTGAAAAACTGCATTAGTTTTCAGGGCTGGCACCTTCCCTGTGGGAGAAGGAGCCGTAAGTTTGCCTTTTCAGAAAAAAGCTTCTGCCGAGAGCGAGCACCGTGACATGCTGAGTCTCTGGGAAAGCAGAGATCCTAAAAGCTGTTGTGCCTGTGGATAGGCTGCAGAGGGATAGTGAAAAACTGCATTAGTTTTCAGGGCTGGCACCTTCCCTGTGGGAGAAGGAGCCGTAAGTTTGCCTTTTCAGAAAAAAGCTTCTGCCGAGAGCGAGCACCGTGACATGCTGAGTCTCTGGGAAAGCAGAGATCCCAAAAGCTGTTGTGCCTGTGGATAGGCTGCAGAGGGATAGTGAAAAACTGCATTAGTTTTCAGGGCTGGCACCTTCCCTGTGGGAGAAGGAGCCGTAAGTTTGCCTTTTCAGAAAAAAGCTTCTGCCGAGAGCGAGCACCGTGACATGCTGAGTGTCTGGGAAAGCAGAGATCCCCAAAGCTGTTGTGCCTGTGGATAGGCTGCAGAGGGATAGTGAAAAACTGCATTAGTTTTCAGGGCTGGCACCTTCCCTGTGGGAGAAGGAGCCGTAAGTTTGCCTTTTCAGAAAAAAGCTTCTGCCGAGAGCGAGCACCGTGACATGCTGAGTCTCTGGGAAAGCAGAGATCCCAAAAGCTGTTGTGCCTGTGGATAGGCTGCAGAGGGATAGTGAAAAACTGCATTAGTTTTCAGGGCTTGCACCTTCCCTGTGGGAGAAGGAGCCGTAAGTTTGCCTTTTCAGAAAAAAGCTTCTGCCGAGAGCGAGCACCGTGACATGCTGAGTCTCTGGGAAAGCAGAGATCCCAAAAGCTGTTGTGCCTGTGGATAGGCTGCAGAGGGATAGTGAAAAACTGCATTAGTTTTCAGGGCTAGCACCTTCCCTGTGGGAGAAGGAGCCGTAAGTTTGCCTTTTCAGAAAAAAGCTTCTGCCGAGAGCGAGCACCGTGACATGCTGAGTCTCTGGGAAAGCAGAGATCCCCAAAGCTGTTGTGCCTGTGGATAGGCTGCAGAGGGATAGTGAAAAACTGCATTAGTTTTCAGGGCTGGCACCTTCCCTGTGGGAGAAGGAGCCGTAAGTTTGCCTTTTCAGAAAAAAGCTTCTGCCGAGAGCGAGCACCGTGACATGCTGAGTCTCTGGGAAAGCAGAGATCCCCAAAGCTGTTGTGCCTGTGGATAGGCTGCAGAGGGATAGTGAAAAACTGCATTAGTTTTCAGGGCTGGCACCTTCCCTGTGGGAGAAGGAGCCGTAAGTTTGCCTTTTCAGAAAAAAGCTTCTGCCGAGAGCGAGCACCGTGACATGCTGAGTCTCTGGGAAAGCAGAGATCCCCAAAGCTGTTGTGCCTGTGGATAGGCTGCAGAGGGATAGTGAAAAACTGCATTAGTTTTCAGGGCTGGCACCTTCCCTGTGGGAGAAGGAGCCGTAAGTTTGCCTTTTCAGAAAAAAGCTTCTGCCGAGAGCGGGCACCGTGACATGCTGAGTCTCTGGGAAAGCAGAGATCCCCAAAGCTGTTGTGCCTGTGGATAGGCTGCAGAGGGATAGTGAAAAACTGCATTAGTTTTCAGGGCTGGCACCTTCCCTGTGGGAGAAGGAGCCGTAAGTTTGCCTTTTCAGAAAAAAGCTTCTGCCGAGAGCGAGCACCGTGACATGCTGAGTCTCTGGGAAAGCAGAGATCCCAAAAGCTGTTGTGCCTGTGGATAGGCTGCAGAGGGATAGTGAAAAACTGCATTAGTTTTCAGGGCTTGCACCTTCCCTGTGGGAGAAGGAGCCGTAAGTTTGCCTTTTCAGAAAAAAGCTTCTGCCGAGAGCGAGCACCGTGACATGCTGAGTCTCTGGGAAAGCAGAGATCCCCAAAGCTGTTGTGCCTGTGGATAGGCTGCAGAGGGATAGTGAAAAACTGCATTAGTTTTCAGGGCTGGCACCTTCCCTGTGGGAGAAGGAGCCGTAAGTTTGCCTTTTCAGAAAAAAGCTTCTGCCGAGAGCGAGCACCGTGACATGCTGAGTCTCTGGGAAAGCAGAGATCCCAAAAGCTGTTGTGCCTGTGGATAGGCTGCAGAGGGATAGTGAAAAACTGCATTAGTTTTCAGGGCTGGCACCTTCCCTGTGGGAGAAGGAGCCGTAAGTTTGCCTTTTCAGAAAAAAGCTTCTGCCGAGAGCGAGCACCGTGACATGCTGAGTGTCTGGGAAAGCAGAGATCCCCAAAGCTGTTGTGCCTGTGGATAGGCTGCAGAGGGATAGTGAAAAACTGCATTAGTTTTCAGGGCTGGCACCTTCCCTGTGGGAGAAGGAGCCGTAAGTTTGCCTTTTCAGAAAAAAGCTTCTGCCGAGAGCGAGCACCGTGACATGCTGAGTCTCTGGGAAAGCAGAGATCCCCAAAGCTGTTGTGCCTGTGGATAGGCTGCAGAGGGATAGTGAAAAACTGCATTAGTTTTCAGGGCTAGCACCTTCCCTGTGGGAGAAGGAGCCGTAAGTTTGCCTTTTCAGAAAAAAGCTTCTGCCGAGAGCGAGCACCGTGACATGCTGAGTCTCTGGGAAAGCAGAGATCCCAAAAGCTGTTGTGCCTGTGGATAGGCTGCAGAGGGATAGTGAAAAACTGCATTAGTTTTCAGGGCTAGCACCTTCCCTGTGGGAGAAGGAGCCGTAAGTTTGCCTTTTCAGAAAAAAGCTTCTGCCGAGAGCGAGCACCGTGACATGCTGAGTCTCTGGGAAAGCAGAGATCCCCAAAGCTGTTGTGCCTGTGGATAGGCTGCAGAGGGATAGTGAAAAACTGCATTAGTTTTCAGGGCTGGCACCTTCCCTGTGGGAGAAGGAGCCGTAAGTTTGCCTTTTCAGAAAAAAGCTTCTGCCGAGAGCGAGCACCGTGACATGCTGAGTCTCTGGGAAAGCAGAGATCCCAAAAGCTGTTGTGCCTGTGGATAGGCTGCAGAGGGATAGTGAAAAACTGCATTAGTTTTCAGGGCTGGCACCTTCCCTGTGGGAGAAGGAGCCGTAAGTTTGCCTTTTCAGAAAAAAGCTTCTGCCGAGAGCGAGCACCGTGACATGCTGAGTCTCTGGGAAAGCAGAGATCCCCAAAGCTGTTGTGCCTGTGGATAGGCTGCAGAGGGATAGCTAAAAACTGCATTAGTTTTCAGGGCTGGCACCTTCCCTGTGGGAGAAGGAGCCGTAAGTTTGCCTTTTCAGAAAAAAGCTTCTGCCGAGAGCGAGCACCGTGACATGCTGAGTGTCTGGGAAAGTAGAGATCCCCAAAGCTGTTGTGCCTGTGGATAGGCTGCAGAGGGATAGTGAAAAACTGCATTAGTTTTCAGGGCTGGCACCTTCCCTGTGGGAGAAGGAGCCGTAAGTTTGCCTTTTCAGAAAAAAGCTTCTGCCGAGAGCGGGCACCGTGACATGCTGAGTCTCTGGGAAAGCAGAGATCCCCAAAGCTGTTGTGCCTGTGGATAGGCTGCAGAGGGATAGTGAAAAACTGCATTAGTTTTCAGGGCTGGCACCTTCCCTGTGGGAGAAGGAGCCGTAAGTTTGCCTTTTCAGAAAAAAGCTTCTGCCGAGAGCGAGCACCGTGACATGCTGAGTCTCTGGGAAAGCAGAGATCCCAAAAGCTGTTGTGCCTGTGGATAGGCTGCAGAGGGATAGTGAAAAACTGCATTAGTTTTCAGGGCTAGCACCTTCCCTGTGGGAGAAGGAGCCGTAAGTTTGCCTTTTCAGAAAAAAGCTTCTGCCGAGAGCGAGCACCGTGACATGCTGAGTCTCTGGGAAAGCAGAGATCCCCAAAGCTGTTGTGCCTGTGGATAGGCTGCAGAGGGATAGTGAAAAACTGCATTAGTTTTCAGGGCTGGCACCTTCCCTGTGGGAGAAGGAGCCGTAAGTTTGCCTTTTCAGAAAAAAGCTTCTGCCGAGAGCGAGCACCGTGACATGCTGAGTCTCTGGGAAAGCAGAGATCCCAAAAGCTGTTGTGCCTGTGGATAGGCTGCAGAGGGATAGTGAAAAACTGCATTAGTTTTCAGGGCTGGCACCTTCCCTGTGGGAGAAGGAGCCGTAAGTTTGCCTTTTCAGAAAAAAGCTTCTGCCGAGAGCGAGCACCGTGACATGCTGAGTGTCTGGGAAAGCAGAGATCCCCAAAGCTGTTGTGCCTGTGGATAGGCTGCAGAGGGATAGTGAAAAACTGCATTAGTTTTCAGGGCTGGCACCTTCCCTGTGGGAGAAGGAGCCGTAAGTTTGCCTTTTCAGAAAAAAGCTTCTGCCGAGAGCGAGCACCGTGACATGCTGAGTCTCTGGGAAAGCAGAGATCCCAAAAGCTGTTGTGCCTGTGGATAGGCTGCAGAGGGATAGTGAAAAACTGCATTAGTTTTCAGGGCTTGCACCTTCCCTGTGGGAGAAGGAGCCGTAAGTTTGCCTTTTCAGAAAAAAGCTTCTGCCGAGAGCGAGCACCGTGACATGCTGAGTCTCTGGGAAAGCAGAGATCCCCAAAGCTGTTGTGCCTGTGGATAGGCTGCAGAGGGATAGTGAAAAACTGCATTAGTTTTCAGGGCTGGCACCTTCCCTGTGGGAGAAGGAGCCGTAAGTTTGCCTTTTCAGAAAAAAGCTTCTGCCGAGAGCGAGCACCGTGACATGCTGAGTCTCTGGGAAAGCAGAGATCCCAAAAGCTGTTGTGCCTGTGGATAGGCTGCAGAGGGATAGTGAAAAACTGCATTAGTTTTCAGGGCTGGCACCTTCCCTGTGGGAGAAGGAGCCGTAAGTTTGCCTTTTCAGAAAAAAGCTTCTGCCGAGAGCGAGCACCGTGACATGCTGAGTCTCTGGGAAAGCAGAGATCCCCAAAGCTGTTGTGCCTGTGGATAGGCTGCAGAGGGATAGCGAAAAACTGCATTAGTTTTCAGGGCTGGCACCTTCCCTGTGGGAGAAGGAGCCGTAAGTTTGCCTTTTCAGAAAAAAGCTTCTGCCGAGAGCGAGCACCGTGACATGCTGAGTCTCTGGGAAAGCAGAGATCCCCAAAGCTGTTGTGCCTGTGGATAGGCTGCAGAGGGATAGTGAAAAACTGCATTAGTTTTCAGGGCTGGCACCTTCCCTGTGGGAGAAGGAGCCGTAAGTTTGCCTTTTCAGAAAAAAGCTTCTGCCGAGAGCGAGCACCGTGACATGCTGAGTCTCTGGGAAAGCAGAGATCCCCAAAGCTGTTGTGCCTGTGGATAGGCTGCAGAGGGATAGTGAAAAACTGCATTAGTTTTCAGGGCTGGCACCTTCCCTGTGGGAGAAGGAGCCGTAAGTTTGCCTTTTCAGAAAAAAGCTTCTGCCGAGAGCGAGCACCGTGACATGCTGAGTCTCTGGGAAAGCAGAGATCCCCAAAGCTGTTGTGCCTGTGGATAGGCTGCAGAGGGATAGTGAAAAACTGCATTAGTTTTCAGGGCTGGCACCTTCCCTGTGGGAGAAGGAGCCGTAAGTTTGCCTTTTCAGAAAAAAGCTTCTGCCGAGAGCGAGCACCGTGACATGCTGAGTCTCTGGGAAAGCAGAGATCCCCAAAGCTGTTGTGCCTGTGGATAGGCTGCAGAGGGATAGTGAAAAACTGCATTAGTTTTCAGGGCTGGCACCTTCCCTGTGGGAGAAGGAGCCGTAAGTTTGCCTTTTCAGAAAAAAGCTTCTGCCGAGAGCGAGCACCGTGACATGCTGAGTCTCTGGGAAAGCAGAGATCCCCAAAGCTGTTGTGCCTGTGGATAGGCTGCAGAGGGATAGTGAAAAACTGCATTAGTTTTCAGGGCTGGCACCTTCCCTGTGGGAGAAGGAGCCGTAAGTTTGCCTTTTCAGAAAAATGCTTCTGCCGAGAGCGAGCACCGTGACATGCTGAGTCTCTGGGAAAGCAGAGATCCCAAAAGCTGTTGTGCCTGTGGATAGGCTGCAGGAGGATAGTGAATACCAGCAAGATCTTTCAGGGCTAGCACCTTCCTTGTGGGAGAAGGAGCCACACTTTTGCCTTCTCAGAAAAAGCTTCTGCCGAGAACGAGCACCGTGACATGCTGAGTCTCTGGGAAAGCAGAGATCCCCAAAGCTGTTGTGCCTGTGGATAGGCTGCAGAGGGATAGTGAAAAACTGCATTAGTTTTCAGGGCTGGCACCTTCCCTGTGGGAGAAGGAGCCGTAAGTTTGCCTTTTCAGAAAAAAGCTTCTGCCGAGAGCGAGCACCGTGACATGCTGAGTCTCTGGGAAAGCAGAGATCCCCAAAGCTGTTGTGCCTGTGGATAGGCTGCAGAGGGATAGTGAAAAACTGCATTAGTTTTCAGGGCTGGCACCTTCCCTGTGGGAGAAGGAGCCGTAAGTTTGCCTTTTCAGAAAAAAGCTTCTGCCGAGAGCGAGCACCGTGACATGCTGAGTCTCTGGGAAAGCAGAGATCCTAAAAGCTGTTGTGCCTGTGGATAGGCTGCAGAGGGATAGTGAAAAACTGCATTAGTTTTCAGGGCTGGCACCTTCCCTGTGGGAGAAGGAGCCGTAAGTTTGCCTTTTCAGAAAAAAGCTTCTGCCGAGAGCGAGCACCGTGACATGCTGAGTCTCTGGGAAAGCAGAGATCCCCAAAGCTGTTGTGCCTGTGGATAGGCTGCAGAGGGATAGTGAAAAACTGCATTAGTTTTCAGGGCTGGCACCTTCCCTGTGGGAGAAGGAGCCGTAAGTTTGCCTTTTCAGAAAAAAGCTTCTGCCGAGAGCGAGCACCGTGACATGCTGAGTCTCTGGGAAAGCAGAGATCCCCAAAGCTGTTGTGCCTGTGGATAGGCTGCAGAGGGATAGTGAAAAACTGCATTAGTTTTCAGGGCTGGCACCTTCCCTGTGGGAGAAGGAGCCGTAAGTTTGCCTTTTCAGAAAAAAGCTTCTGCCGAGAGCGAGCACCGTGACATGCTGAGTCTCTGGGAAAGCAGAGATCCCAAAAGCTGTTGTGCCTGTGGATAGGCTGCAGAGGGATAGTGAAAAACTGCATTAGTTTTCAGGGCTAGCACCTTCCCTGTGGGAGAAGGAGCCGTAAGTTTGCCTTTTCAGAAAAAAGCTTCTGCCGAGAGCGAGCACCGTGACATGCTGAGTCTCTGGGAAAGCAGAGATCCCCAAAGCTGTTGTGCCTGTGGATAGGCTGCAGAGGGATAGTGAAAAACTGCATTAGTTTTCAGGGCTGGCACCTTCCCTGTGGGAGAAGGAGCCGTAAGTTTGCCTTTTCAGAAAAAAGCTTCTGCCGAGAGCGAGCACCGTGACATGCTGAGTCTCTGGGAAAGCAGAGATCCCCAAAGCTGTTGTGCCTGTGGATAGGCTGCAGAGGGATAGTGAAAAACTGCATTAGTTTTCAGGGCTGGCACCTTCCCTGTGGGAGAAGGAGCCGTAAGTTTGCCTTTTCAGAAAAAAGCTTCTGCCGAGAGCGAGCACCGTGACATGCTGAGTCTCTGGGAAAGCAGAGATCCCCAAAGCTGTTGTGCCTGTGGATAGGCTGCAGAGGGATAGTGAAAAACTGCATTAGTTTTCAGGGCTGGCACCTTCCCTGTGGGAGAAGGAGCCGTAAGTTTGCCTTTTCAGAAAAAAGCTTCTGCCGAGAGCGAGCACCGTGACATGCTGAGTCTCTGGGAAAGCAGAGATCCCCAAAGCTGTTGTGCCTGTGGATAGGCTGCAGAGGGATAGTGAAAAACTGCATTAGTTTTCAGGGCTGGCACCTTCCCTGTGGGAGAAGGAGCCGTAAGTTTGCCTTTTCAGAAAAAAGCTTCTGCCGAGAGCGAGCACCGTGACATGCTGAGTCTCTGGGAAAGCAGAGATCCCCAAAGCTGTTGTGCCTGTGGATAGGCTGCAGAGGGATAGTGAAAAACTGCATTAGTTTTCAGGGCTGGCACCTTCCCTGTGGGAGAAGGAGCCGTAAGTTTGCCTTTTCAGAAAAAAGCTTCTGCCGAGAGCGAGCACCGTGACATGCTGAGTCTCTGGGAAAGCAGAGATCCCCAAAGCTGTTGTGCCTGTGGATAGGCTGCAGAGGGATAGTGAAAAACTGCATTAGTTTTCAGGGCTGGCACCTTCCCTGTGGGAGAAGGAGCCGTAAGTTTGCCTTTTCAGAAAAAAGCTTCTGCCGAGAGCGAGCACCGTGACATGCTGAGTCTCTGGGAAAGCAGAGATCCCCAAAGCTGTTGTGCCTGTGGATAGGCTGCAGAGGGATAGTGAAAAACTGCATTAGTTTTCAGGGCTGGCACCTTCCCTGTGGGAGAAGGAGCCGTAAGTTTGCCTTTCAGAAAAAAGCTTCTGCCGAGAGCGAGCACCGTGACATGCTGAGTCTCTGGGAAAGCAGAGATCCCCAAAGCTGTTGTGCCTGTGGATAGGCTGCAGAGGGATAGTGAAAAACTGCATTAGTTTTCAGGGCTGGCACCTTCCCTGTGGGAGAAGGAGCCGTAAGTTTGCCTTTTCAGAAAAAAGCTTCTGCCGAGAGCGAGCACCGTGACATGCTGAGTCTCTGGGAAAGCAGAGATCCCCAAAGCTGTTGTGCCTGTGGATAGGCTGCAGAGGGATAGTGAAAAACTGCATTAGTTTTCAGGGCTGGCACCTTCCCTGTGGGAGAAGGAGCCGTAAGTTTGCCTTTTCAGAAAAATGCTTCTGCCGAGAGCGAGCACCGTGACATGCTGAGTCTCTGGGAAAGCAGAGATCCCCAAAGCTGTTGTGCCTGTGGATAGGCTGCAGAGGGATAGTGAAAAACTGCATTAGTTTTCAGGGCTGGCACCTTCCCTGTGGGAGAAGGAGCCGTAAGTTTGCCTTTTCAGAAAAAAGCTTCTGCCGAGAGCGAGCACCGTGACATGCTGAGTCTCTGGGAAAGCAGAGATCCCCAAAGCTGTTGTGCCTGTGGATAGGCTGCAGAGGGATAGTGAAAAACTGCATTAGTTTTCAGGGCTGGCACCTTCCCTGTGGGAGAAGGAGCCGTAAGTTTGCCTTTTCAGA
This sequence comes from Astur gentilis, assembly GCF_929443795.1. Taxonomy (NCBI): domain Eukaryota; kingdom Metazoa; phylum Chordata; class Aves; order Accipitriformes; family Accipitridae; genus Astur; species Astur gentilis. The sequence goes on along the minus strand of NW_026060879.1, from coordinate 20,241 downwards.
AAAAAGCTTCTGCCGAGAGCGAGCACCGTGACATGCTGAGTCTCTGGGAAAGCAGAGATCCCCAAAGCTGTTGTGCCTGTGGATAGGCTGCAGAGGGATAGTGAAAAACTGCATTAGTTTTCAGGGCTAGCACCTTCCCTGTGGGAGAAGGAGCCGTAAGTTTGCCTTTTCAGAAAAAAGCTTCTGCCGAGAGCGAGCACCGTGACATGCTGAGTCTCTGGGAAAGCAGAGATCCCCAAAGCTGTTGTGCCTGTGGATAGGCTGCAGAGGGATAGTGAAAAAACTGCATTAGTTTTCAGGGCTGGCACCTTCCCTGTGGGAGAAGGAGCCGTAAGTTTGCCTTTTCAGAAAAAAGCTTCTGCCGAGAGCGAGCACCGTGACATGCTGAGTCTCTGGGAAAGCAGAGATCCCCAAAGCTGTTGTGCCTGTGGATAGGCTGCAGAGGGATAGTGAAAAACTGCATTAGTTTTCAGGGCTGGCACCTTCCCTGTGGGAGAAGGAGCCGTAAGTTTGCCTTTTCAGAAAAAAGCTTCTGCCGAGAGCGAGCACCGTGACATGCTGAGTCTCTGGGAAAGCAGAGATCCCCAAAGCTGTTGTGCCTGTGGATAGGCTGCAGAGGGATAGTGAAAAACTGCATTAGTTTTCAGGGCTGGCACCTTCCCTGTGGGAGAAGGAGCCGTAAGTTTGCCTTTTCAGAAAAAAGCTTCTGCCGAGAGCGAGCACCGTGACATGCTGAGTCTCTGGGAAAGCAGAGATCCCCAAAGCTGTTGTGCCTGTGGATAGGCTGCAGAGGGATAGTGAAAAACTGCATTAGTTTTCAGGGCTGGCACCTTCCCTGTGGGAGAAGGAGCCGTAAGTTTGCCTTTTCAGAAAAAAGCTTCTGCCGAGAGCGAGCACCGTGACATGCTGAGTCTCTGGGAAAGCAGAGATCCCCACAGCTGTTGTGCCTGTGGATAGGCTGCAGAGGGATAGTGAAAAACTGCATTAGTTTTCAGGGCTGGCACCTTCCCTGTGGGAGAAGGAGCCGTAAGTTTGCCTTTTCAGAAAAATGCTTCTGCCGAGAGCGAGCACCGTGACATGCTGAGTCTCTGGGAAAGCAGAGATCCCCAAAGCTGTTGTGCCTGTGGATAGGCTGCAGAGGGATAGTGAAAAACTGCATTAGTTTTCAGGGCTGGCACCTTCCCTGTGGGAGAAGGAGCCGTAAGTTTGCCTTTTCAGAAAAAAGCTTCTGCCGAGAGCGAGCACCGTGACATGCTGAGTCTCTGGGAAAGCAGAGATCCCCAAAGCTGTTGTGCCTGTGGATAGGCTGCAGAGGGATAGTGAAAAACTGCATTAGTTTTCAGGGCTGGCACCTTCCCTGTGGGAGAAGGAGCCGTAAGTTTGCCTTTTCAGAAAAAAGCTTCTGCCGAGAGCGAGCACCGTGACATGCTGAGTCTCTGGGAAAGCAGAGATCCCCAAAGCTGTTGTGCCTGTGGATAGGCTGCAGAGGGATAGTGAAAAACTGCATTAGTTTTCAGGGCTAGCACCTTCCCTGTGGGAGAAGGAGCCGTAAGTTTGCCTTTTCAGAAAAAAGCTTCTGCCGAGAGCGAGCACCGTGACATGCTGAGTCTCTGGGAAAGCAGAGATCCCCAAAGCTGTTGTGCCTGTGGATAGGCTGCAGAGGGATAGTGAAAAACTGCATTAGTTTTCAGGGCTGGCACCTTCCCTGTGGGAGAAGGAGCCGTAAGTTTGCCTTTTCAGAAAAAAGCTTCTGCCGAGAGCGAGCACCGTGACATGCTGAGTCTCTGGGAAAGCAGAGATCCCCAAAGCTGTTGTGCCTGTGGATAGGCTGCAGAGGGATAGTGAAAAACTGCATTAGTTTTCAGGGCTGGCACCTTCCCTGTGGGAGAAGGAGCCGTAAGTTTGCCTTTTCAGAAAAAAGCTTCTGCCGAGAGCGAGCACCGTGACATGCTGAGTCTCTGGGAAAGCAGAGATCCCCAAAGCTGTTGTGCCTGTGGATAGGCTGCAGAGGGATAGTGAAAAACTGCATTAGTTTTCAGGGCTGGCACCTTCCCTGTGGGAGAAGGAGCCGTAAGTTTGCCTTTTCAGAAAAAAGCTTCTGCCGAGAGCGAGCACCGTGACATGCTGAGTCTCTGGGAAAGCAGAGATCCCCAAAGCTGTTGTGCCTGTGGATAGGCTGCAGAGGGATAGTGAAAAACTGCATTAGTTTTCAGGGCTGGCACCTTCCCTGTGGGAGAAGGAGCCGTAAGTTTGCCTTTTCAGAAAAAAGCTTCTGCCGAGAGCGAGCACCGTGACATGCTGAGTCTCTGGGAAAGCAGAGATCCCCAAAGCTGTTGTGCCTGTGGATAGGCTGCAGAGGGATAGTGAAAAACTGCATTAGTTTTCAGGGCTGGCACCTTCCCTGTGGGAGAAGGAGCCGTAAGTTTGCCTTTTCAGAAAAATGCTTCTGCCGAGAGCGAGCACCGTGACATGCTGAGTCTCTGGGAAAGCAGAGATCCCCAAAGCTGTTGTGCCTGTGGATAGGCTGCAGAGGGATAGTGAAAAACTGCATTAGTTTTCAGGGCTGGCACCTTCCCTGTGGGAGAAGGAGCCGTAAGTTTGCCTTTTCAGAAAAAAGCTTCTGCCGAGAGCGAGCACCGTGACATGCTGAGTCTCTGGGAAAGCAGAGATCCCCAAAGCTGTTGTGCCTGTGGATAGGCTGCAGAGGGATAGTGAAAAACTGCATTAGTTTTCAGGGCTGGCACCTTCCCTGTGGGAGAAGGAGCCGTAAGTTTGCCTTTTCAGAAAAAAGCTTCTGCCGAGAGCGAGCACCGTGACATGCTGAGTCTCTGGGAAAGCAGAGATCCCAAAAGCTGTTGTGCCTGTGGATAGGCTGCAGAGGGATAGTGAAAAACTGCATTAGTTTTCAGGGCTAGCACCTTCCCTGTGGGAGAAGGAGCCGTAAGTTTGCCTTTTCAGAAAAAAGCTTCTGCCGAGAGCGAGCACCGTGACATGCTGAGTCTCTGGGAAAGCAGAGATCCCCAAAGCTGTTGTGCCTGTGGATAGGCTGCAGAGGGATAGTGAAAAACTGCATTAGTTTTCAGGGCTGGCACCTTCCCTGTGGGAGAAGGAGCCGTAAGTTTGCCTTTTCAGAAAAATGCTTCTGCCGAGAGCGAGCACCGTGACATGCTGAGTCTCTGGGAAAGCAGAGATCCCCAAAGCTGTTGTGCCTGTGGATAGGCTGCAGAGGGATAGTGAAAAACTGCATTAGTTTTCAGGGCTGGCACCTTCCCTGTGGGAGAAGGAGCCGTAAGTTTGCCTTTTCAGAAAAAAGCTTCTGCCGAGAGCGAGCACCGTGACATGCTGAGTCTCTGGGAAAGCAGAGATCCCAAAAGCTGTTGTGCCTGTGGATAGGCTGCAGAGGGATAGTGAAAAACTGCATTAGTTTTCAGGGCTGGCACCTTCCCTGTGGGAGAAGGAGCCGTAAGTTTGCCTTTTCAGAAAAAAGCTTCTGCCGAGAGCGAGCACCGTGACATGCTGAGTCTCTGGGAAAGCAGAGATCCCCAAAGCTGTTGTGCCTGTGGATAGGCTGCAGAGGGATAGTGAAAAACTGCATTAGTTTTCAGGGCTGGCACCTTCCCTGTGGGAGAAGGAGCCGTAAGTTTGCCTTTTCAGAAAAAAGCTTCTGCCGAGAGCGAGCACCGTGACATGCTGAGTCTCTGGGAAAGCAGAGATCCCCAAAGCTGTTGTGCCTGTGGATAGGCTGCAGAGGGATAGTGAAAAACTGCATTAGTTTTCAGGGCTGGCACCTTCCCTGTGGGAGAAGGAGCCGTAAGTTTGCCTTTTCAGAAAAAAGCTTCTGCCGAGAGCCAGCACCGTGACATGCTGAGTCTCTGGGAAAGCAGAGATCCCCAAAGCTGTTGTGCCTGTGGATAGGCTGCAGAGGGATAGTGAAAAACTGCATTAGTTTTCAGGGCTGGCACCTTCCCTGTGGGAGAAGGAGCCGTAAGTTTGCCTTTTCAGAAAAAAGCTTCTGCCGAGAGCGAGCACCGTGACATGCTGAGTCTCTGGGAAAGCAGAGATCCCCAAAGCTGTTGTGCCTGTGGATAGGCTGCAGAGGGATAGTGAAAAACTGCATTAATTTTCAGGGCTAGCACCTTCCCTGTGGGAGAAGGAGCCGTAAGTTTGCCTTTTCAGAAAAAAGCTTCTGCCGAGAGCGAGCACCGTGACATGCTGAGTCTCTGGGAAAGCAGAGATCCCAAAAGCTGTTGTGCCTGTGGATAGGCTGCAGAGGGATAGTGAAAAACTGCATTAGTTTTCAGGGCTGGCACCTTCCCTGTGGGAGAAGGAGCCGTAAGTTTGCCTTTTCAGAAAAATGCTTCTGCCGAGAGCGAGCACCGTGACATGCTGAGTCTCTGGGAAAGCAGAGATCCCCAAAGCTGTTGTGCCTGTGGATAGGCTGCAGAGGGATAGTGAAAAACTGCATTAGTTTTCAGGGCTAGCACCTTCCCTGTGGGAGAAGGAGCCGTAAGTTTGCCTTTTCAGAAAAATGCTTCTGCCGAGAGCGAGCACCGTGACATGCTGAGTCTCTGGGAAAGCAGAGATCCCCAAAGCTGTTGTGCCTGTGGATAGGCTGCAGAGGGATAGTGAAAAACTGCATTAGTTTTCAGGGCTGGCACCTTCCCTGTGGGAGAAGGAGCCGTAAGTTTGCCTTTTCAGAAAAAAGCTTCTGCCGAGAGCGAGCACCGTGACATGCTGAGTCTCTGGGAAAGCAGAGATCCCCAAAGCTGTTGTGCCTGTGGATAGGCTGCAGAGGGATAGTGAAAAACTGCATTAGTTTTCAGGGCTTGCACCTTCCCTGTGGGAGAAGGAGCCGTAAGTTTGCCTTTTCAGAAAAAAGCTTCTGCCGAGAGCGAGCACCGTGACATGCTGAGTCTCTGGGAAAGCAGAGATCCCCAAAGCTGTTGTGCCTGTGGATAGGCTGCAGAGGGATAGTGAAAAACTGCATTAGTTTTCAGGGCTAGCACCTTCCCTGTGGGAGAAGGAGCCGTAAGTTTGCCTTTTCAGAAAAAAGCTTCTGCCGAGAGCGAGCACCGTGACATGCTGAGTCTCTGGGAAAGCAGAGATCCCAAAAGCTGTTGTGCCTGTGGATAGGCTGCAGAGGGATAGTGAAAAACTGCATTAGTTTTCAGGGCTGGCACCTTCCCTGTGGGAGAAGGAGCCGTAAGTTTGCCTTTTCAGAAAAAAGCTTCTGCCGAGAGCGAACACCGTGACATGCTGAGTCTCTGGGAAAGCAGAGATCCCCAGTGCTGTTGTGCCTGTGGATAGGCTGCAGAGGGATACTGAAGATTAGCAGTTTCTTTCAGGGCTGGCACCTTCCCTGTGGGAGAAGGAGCCGTAAGTTTGCCTTTTCAGAAAAAAGCTTCTGCCGAGAGCGAGCACCGTGACATGCTGAGTCTCTGGGAAAGCAGAGATCCCCAAAGCTGTTGTGCCTGTGGATAGGCTGCAGAGGGATAGTGAAAAACTGCATTAGTTTTCAGGGCTGGCACCTTCCCTGTGGGAGAAGGAGCCGTAAGTTTGCCTTTTCAGAAAAAAGCTTCTGCCGAGAGCGAGCACCGTGACATGCTGAGTCTCTGGGAAAGCAGAGATCCCCAAAGCTGTTGTGCCTGTGGATAGGCTGCAGAGGGATAGTGAAAAACTGCATTAGTTTTCAGGGCTGGCACCTTCCCTGTGGGAGAAGGAGCCGTAAGTTTGCCTTTTCAGAAAAAAGCTTCTGCCGAGAGCGAGCACCGTGACATGCTGAGTCTCTGGGAAAGCAGAGATCCCAAAAGCTGTTGTGCCTGTGGATAGGCTGCAGAGGGATAGTGAAAAACTGCATTAGTTTTCAGGGCTAGCACCTTCCCTGTGGGAGAAGGAGCCGTAAGTTTGCCTTTTCAGAAAAAAGCTTCTGCCGAGAGCGAGCACCGTGACATGCTGAGTCTCTGGGAAAGCAGAGATCCCAAAAGCTGTTGTGCCTGTGGATAGGCTGCAGAGGGATAGTGAAAAACTGCATTAGTTTTCAGGGCTGGCACCTTCCCTGTGGGAGAAGGAGCCGTAAGTTTGCCTTTTCAGAAAAAAGCTTCTGCCGAGAGCGAGCACCGTGACATGCTGAGTCTCTGGGAAAGCAGAGATCCCCAAAGCTGTTGTGCCTGTGGATAGGCTGCAGAGGGATAGTGAAAAACTGCATTAGTTTTCACGGCTGGCACCTTCCCTGTGGGAGAAGGAGCCGTAAGTTTGCCTTTTCAGAAAAAAGCTTCTGCCGAGAGCGAGCACCGTGACATGCTGAGTCTCTGGGAAAGCAGAGATCCCAAAAGCTGTTGTGCCTGTGGATAGGCTGCAGAGGGATAGTGAAAAACTGCATTAGTTTTCAGGGCTGGCACCTTCCCTGTGGGAGAAGGAGCCGTAAGTTTGCCTTTTCAGAAAAAAGCTTCTGCCGAGAGCGAGCACCGTGACATGCTGAGTCTCTGGGAAAGCAGAGATCCCCAAAGCTGTTGTGCCTGTGGATAGGCTGCAGAGGGATAGTGAAAAACTGCATTAGTTTTCAGGGCTGGCACCTTCCCTGTGGGAGAAGGAGCCGTAAGTTTGCCTTTTCAGAAAAAAGCTTCTGCCGAGAGCGAGCACCGTGACATGCTGAGTCTCTGGGAAAGCAGAGATCCCCAAAGCTGTTGTGCCTGTGGATAGGCTGCAGAGGGATAGTGAAAAACTGCATTAGTTTTCAGGGCTGGCACCTTCCCTGTGGGAGAAGGAGCCGTAAGTTTGCCTTTTCAGAAAAAAGCTTCTGCCGAGAGCGAGCACCGTGACATGCTGAGTCTCTGGGAAAGCAGAGATCCCCAAAGCTGTTGTGCCTGTGGATAGGCTGCAGAGGGATAGTGAAAAACTGCATTAGTTTTCAGGGCTGGCACCTTCCCTGTGGGAGAAGGAGCCGTAAGTTTGCCTTTTCAGAAAAATGCTTCTGCCGAGAGCGAGCACCGTGACATGCTGAGTCTCTGGGAAAGCAGAGATCCCAAAAGCTGTTGTGCCTGTGGATAGGCTGCAGGAGGATAGTGAATACCAGCAAGATCTTTCAGGGCTGGCACCTTCCTTGTGGGAGAAGGAGCCACACTTTTGCCTTCTCAGAAAAAGCTTCTGCCGAGAACGAGCACCGTGACATGCTGAGTCTCTGGGAAAGCAGAGATCCCCAAAGCTGTTGTGCCTGTGGATAGGCTGCAGAGGGATAGTGAAAAACTGCATTAGTTTTCAGGGCTGGCACCTTCCCTGTGGGAGAAGGAGCCGTAAGTTTGCCTTTTCAGAAAAAAGCTTCTGCCGAGAGCGAGCACCGTGACATGCTGAGTCTCTGGGAAAGCAGAGATCCCCAAAGCTGTTGTGCCTGTGGATAGGCTGCAGAGGGATAGTGAAAAACTGCATTAGTTTTCAGGGCTGGCACCTTCCCTGTGGGAGAAGGAGCCGTAAGTTTGCCTTTTCAGAAAAAAGCTTCTGCCGAGAGCGAGCACCGTGACATGCTGAGTCTCTGGGAAAGCAGAGATCCTAAAAGCTGTTGTGCCTGTGGATAGGCTGCAGAGGGATAGTGAAAAACTGCATTAGTTTTCAGGGCTGGCACCTTCCCTGTGGGAGAAGGAGCCGTAAGTTTGCCTTTTCAGAAAAAAGCTTCTGCCGAGAGCGAGCACCGTGACATGCTGAGTCTCTGGGAAAGCAGAGATCCCAAAAGCTGTTGTGCCTGTGGATAGGCTGCAGAGGGATAGTGAAAAACTGCATTAGTTTTCAGGGCTGGCACCTTCCCTGTGGGAGAAGGAGCCGTAAGTTTGCCTTTTCAGAAAAAAGCTTCTGCCGAGAGCGAGCACCGTGACATGCTGAGTCTCTGGGAAAGCAGAGATCCCCAAAGCTGTTGTGCCTGTGGATAGGCTGCAGAGGGATAGTGAAAAACTGCATTAGTTTTCAGGGCTGGCACCTTCCCTGTGGGAGAAGGAGCCGTAAGTTTGCCTTTTCAGAAAAAAGCTTCTGCCGAGAGCGAGCACCGTGACATGCTGAGTCTCTGGGAAAGCAGAGATCCCAAAAGCTGTTGTGCCTGTGGATAGGCTGCAGAGGGATAGTGAAAAACTGCATTAGTTTTCAGGGCTAGCACCTTCCCTGTGGGAGAAGGAGCCGTAAGTTTGCCTTTTCAGAAAAAAGCTTCTGCCGAGAGCGAGCACCGTGACATGCTGAGTCTCTGGGAAAGCAGAGATCCCAAAAGCTGTTGTGCCTGTGGATAGGCTGCAGAGGGATAGTGAAAAACTGCATTAGTTTTCAGGGCTGGCACCTTCCCTGTGGGAGAAGGAGCCGTAAGTTTGCCTTTTCAGAAAAAAGCTTCTGCCGAGAGCGAGCACCGTGACATGCTGAGTCTCTGGGAAAGCAGAGATCCCCAAAGCTGTTGTGCCTGTGGATAGGCTGCAGAGGGATAGTGAACAACTGCATTAGTTTTCACGGCTGGCACCTTCCCTGTGGGTGAAGGAGCCGTAAGTTTGCCTTTTCAGAAAAAAGCTTCTGCCGAGAGCGAGCACCGTGACATGCTGAGTCTCTGGGAAAGCAGAGATCCCAAAAGCTGTTGTGCCTGTGGATAGGCTGCAGAGGGATAGTGAAAAACTGCATTAGTTTTCAGGGCTGGCACCTTCCCTGTGGGAGAAGGAGCCGTAAGTTTGCCTTTTCAGAAAAAAGCTTCTGCCGAGAGCGAGCACCGTGACATGCTGAGTCTCTGGGAAAGCAGAGATCCCCAAAGCTGTTGTGCCTGTGGATAGGCTGCAGAGGGATAGTGAAAAACTGCATTAGTTTTCAGGGCTGGCACCTTCCCTGTGGGAGAAGGAGCCGTAAGTTTGCCTTTTCAGAAAAAAGCTTCTGCCGAGAGCGAGCACCGTGACATGCTGAGTCTCTGGGAAAGCAGAGATCCCCAAAGCTGTTGTGCCTGTGGATAGGCTGCAGAGGGATAGTGAAAAACTGCATTAGTTTTCAGGGCTGGCACCTTCCCTGTGGGAGAAGGAGCCGTAAGTTTGCCTTTTCAGAAAAAAGCTTCTGCCGAGAGCGAGCACCGTGACATGCTGAGTCTCTGGGAAAGCAGAGATCCCCAAAGCTGTTGTGCCTGTGGATAGGCTGCAGAGGGATAGTGAAAAACTGCATTAGTTTTCAGGGCTGGCACCTTCCCTGTGGGAGAAGGAGCCGTAAGTTTGCCTTTTCAGAAAAATGCTTCTGCCGAGAGCGAGCACCGTGACATGCTGAGTCTCTGGGAAAGCAGAGATCCCAAAAGCTGTTGTGCCTGTGGATAGGCTGCAGGAGGATAGTGAATACCAGCAAGATCTTTCAGGGCTGGCACCTTCCTTGTGGGAGAAGGAGCCACACTTTTGCCTTCTCAGAAAAAGCTTCTGCCGAGAACGAGCACCGTGACATGCTGAGTCTCTGGGAAAGCAGAGATCCCCAAAGCTGTTGTGCCTGTGGATAGGCTGCAGAGGGATAGTGAAAAACTGCATTAGTTTTCAGGGCTGGCACCTTCCCTGTGGGAGAAGGAGCCGTAAGTTTGCCTTTTCAGAAAAAAGCTTCTGCCGAGAGCGAGCACCGTGACATGCTGAGTCTCTGGGAAAGCAGAGATCCCCAAAGCTGTTGTGCCTGTGGATAGGCTGCAGAGGGATAGTGAAAAACTGCATTAGTTTTCAGGGCTGGCACCTTCCCTGTGGGAGAAGGAGCCGTAAGTTTGCCTTTTCAGAAAAAAGCTTCTGCCGAGAGCGAGCACCGTGACATGCTGAGTCTCTGGGAAAGCAGAGATCCTAAAAGCTGTTGTGCCTGTGGATAGGCTGCAGAGGGATAGTGAAAAACTGCATTAGTTTTCAGGGCTGGCACCTTCCCTGTGGGAGAAGGAGCCGTAAGTTTGCCTTTTCAGAAAAAAGCTTCTGCCGAGAGCGAGCACCGTGACATGCTGAGTCTCTGGGAAAGCAGAGATCCCAAAAGCTGTTGTGCCTGTGGATAGGCTGCAGAGGGATAGTGAAAAACTGCATTAGTTTTCAGGGCTGGCACCTTCCCTGTGGGAGAAGGAGCCGTAAGTTTGCCTTTTCAGAAAAAAGCTTCTGCCGAGAGCGAGCACCGTGACATGCTGAGTCTCTGGGAAAGCAGAGATCCCCAAAGCTGTTGTGCCTGTGGATAGGCTGCAGAGGGATAGTGAAAAACTGCATTAGTTTTCAGGGCTGGCACCTTCCCTGTGGGAGAAGGAGCCGTAAGTTTGCCTTTTCAGAAAAAAGCTTCTGCCGAGAGCGAGCACCGTGACATGCTGAGTCTCTGGGAAAGCAGAGATCCCAAAAGCTGTTGTGCCTGTGGATAGGCTGCAGAGGGATAGTGAAAAAACTGCATTAGTTTTCAGGGCTAGCACCTTCCCTGTGGGAGAAGGAGCCGTAAGTTTGCCTTTTCAGAAAAAAGCTTCTGCCGAGAGCGAGCACCGTGACATGCTGAGTCTCTGGGAAAGCAGAGATCCCAAAAGCTGTTGTGCCTGTGGATAGGCTGCAGAGGGATAGTGAAAAACTGCATTAGTTTTCAGGGCTAGCACCTTCCCTGTGGGAGAAGGAGCCGTAAGTTTGCCTTTTCAGAAAAAAAGCTTCTGCCGAGAGCGAGCACCGTGACATGCTGAGTCTCTGGGAAAGCAGAGATCCCCAAAGCTGTTGTGCCTGTGGATAGGCTGCAGAGGGATAGTGAAAAAACTGCATTAGTTTTCAGGGCTGGCACCTTCCCTGTGGGAGAAGGAGCCGTAAGTTTGCCTTTTCAGAAAAAAGCTTCTGCCGAGAGCGAGCACCGTGACATGCTGAGTCTCTGGGAAAGCAGAGATCCCCAAAGCTGTTGTGCCTGTGGATAGGCTGCAGAGGGATAGTGAAAAACTGCATTAGTTTTCAGGGCTGGCACCTTCCCTGTGGGAGAAGGAGCCGTAAGTTTGCCTTTTCAGAAAAAAGCTTCTGCCGAGAGCGAGCACCGTGACATGCTGAGTCTCTGGGAAAGCAGAGATCCCCAAAGCTGTTGTGCCTGTGGATAGGCTGCAGAGGGATAGTGAAAAACTGCATTAGTTTTCAGGGCTGGCACCTTCCCTGTGGGAGAAGGAGCCGTAAGTTTGCCTTTTCAGAAAAAAGCTTCTGCCGAGAGCGGGCACCGTGACATGCTGAGTCTCTGGGAAAGCAGAGATCCCCAAAGCTGTTGTGCCTGTGGATAGGCTGCAGAGGGATAGTGAAAAACTGCATTAGTTTTCAGGGCTGGCACCTTCCCTGTGGGAGAAGGAGCCGTAAGTTTGCCTTTTCAGAAAAAAAGCTTCTGCCGAGAGCGAGCACCGTGACATGCTGAGTCTCTGGGAAAGCAGAGATCCCAAAAGCTGTTGTGCCTGTGGATAGGCTGCAGAGGGATAGTGAAAAACTGCATTAGTTTTCAGGGCTAGCACCTTCCCTGTGGGAGAAGGAGCCGTAAGTTTGCCTTTTCAGAAAAAAGCTTCTGCCGAGAGCGAGCACCGTGACATGCTGAGTCTCTGGGAAAGCAGAGATCCCCAAAGCTGTTGTGCCTGTGGATAGGCTGCAGAGGGATAGTGAAAAACTGCATTAGTTTTCAGGGCTGGCACCTTCCCTGTGGGAGAAGGAGCCGTAAGTTTGCCTTTTCAGAAAAAAGTTTCTGCCGAGAGCGAGCACCGTGACATGCTGAGTCTCTGGGAAAGCAGAGATCCCAAAAGCTGTTGTGCCTGTGGATAGGCTGCAGAGGGATAGTGAAAAACTGCATTAGTTTTCAGGGCTGGCACCTTCCCTGTGGGAGAAGGAGCCGTAAGTTTGCCTTTTCAGAAAAAAGCTTCTGCCGAGAGCGAGCACCGTGACATGCTGAGTGTCGGGGAAAGCAGAGATCCCCAAAGCTGTTGTGCCTGTGGATAGGCTGCAGAGGGATAGTGAAAAACTGCATTAGTTTTCAGGGCTGGCACCTTCCCTGTGGGAGAAGGAGCCGTAAGTTTGCCTTTTCAGAAAAAAGCTTCTGCCGAGAGCGAGCACCGTGACATGCTGAGTCTCTGGGAAAGCAGAGATCCCAAAAGCTGTTGTGCCTGTGGATAGGCTGCAGAGGGATAGTGAAAAACTGCATTAGTTTTCAGGGCTAGCACCTTCCCTGTGGGAGAAGGAGCCGTAAGTTTGCCTTTTCAGAAAAAAGCTTCTGCCGAGAGCGAGCACCGTGACATGCTGAGTCTCTGGGAAAGCAGAGATCCCAAAAGCTGTTGTGCCTGTGGATAGGCTGCAGAGGGATAGTGAAAAACTGCATTAGTTTTCAGGGCTAGCACCTTCCCTGTGGGAGAAGGAGCCGTAAGTTTGCCTTTTCAGAAAAAAGCTTCTGCCGAGAGCGAGCACCGTGACATGCTGAGTCTCTGGGAAAGCAGAGATCCCCAAAGCTGTTGTGCCTGTGGATAGGCTGCAGAGGGATAGTGAAAAACTGCATTAGTTTTCAGGGCTGGCACCTTCCCTGTGGGAGAAGGAGCCGTAAGTTTGCCTTTTCAGAAAAAAGCTTCTGCCGAGAGCGAGCACCGTGACATGCTGAGTCCTCTGGGAAAGCAGAGATCCCAAAAGCTGTTGTGCCTGTGGATAGGCTGCAGAGGGATAGTGAAAAACTGCATTAGTTTTCAGGGCTGGCACCTTCCCTGTGGGAGAAGGAGCCGTAAGTTTGCCTTTTCAGAAAAAAGCTTCTGCCGAGAGCGAGCACCGTGACATGCTGAGTCTCTGGGAAAGCAGAGATCCCCAAAGCTGTTGTGCCTGTGGATAGGCTGGCAGAGGGATAGTGAAAAACTGCATTAGTTTTCAGGGCTGGCACCTTCCCTGTGGGAGAAGGAGCCGTAAGTTTGCCTTTTCAGAAAAAAGCTTCTGCCGAGAGCGAGCACCGTGACATGCTGAGTCTCTGGGAAAGCAGAGATCCCCAAAGCTGTTGTGCCTGTGGATAGGCTGCAGAGGGATAGTGAAAAACTGCATTAGTTTTCAGGGCTGGCACCTTCCCTGTGGGAGAAGGAAGCCGTAAGTTTGCCTTTTCAGAAAAAAGCTTCTGCCGAGAGCGAGCACCGTGACATGCTGAGTCTCTGGGAAAGCAGAGATCCCCAAAGCTGTTGTGCCTGTGGATAGGCTGCAGAGGGATAGTGAAAAACTGCATTAGTTTTCAGGGCTGGCACCTTCCCTGTGGGAGAAGGAGCCGTAAGTTTGCCTTTTCAGAAAAAAGCTTCTGCCGAGAGCGAGCACCGTGACATGCTGAGTCTCTGGGAAAGCAGAGATCCCCAAAGCTGTTGTGCCTGTGGATAGGCTGCAGAGGGATAGTGAAAAACTGCATTAGTTTTCAGGGCTGGCACCTTCCCTGTGGGAGAAGGAGCCGTAAGTTTGCCTTTTCAGAAAAATGCTTCTGCCGAGAGCGAGCACCGTGACATGCTGAGTCTCTGGGAAAGCAGAGATCCCAAAAGCTGTTGTGCCTGTGGATAGGCTGCAGGAGGATAGTGAATACCAGCAAGATCTTTCAGGGCTGGCACCTTCCTTGTGGGAGAAGGAGCCACACTTTTGCCTTCTCAGAAAAAGCTTCTGCCGAGAACGAGCACCGTGACATGCTGAGTCTCTGGGAAAGCAGAGATCCCCAAAGCTGTTGTGCCTGTGGATAGGCTGCAGAGGGATAGTGAAAAACTGCATTAGTTTTCAGGGCTGGCACCTTCCCTGTGGGAGAAGGAGCCGTAAGTTTGCCTTTTCAGAAAAAGCTTCTGCCGAGAGCGAGCACCGTGACATGCTGAGTCTCTGGGAAAGCAGAGATCCCCAAAGCTGTTGTGCCTGTGGATAGGCTGCAGAGGGATAGTGAAAAACTGCATTAGTTTTCAGGGCTGGCACCTTCCCTGTGGGAGAAGGAGCCGTAAGTTTGCCTTTTCAGAAAAAAGCTTCTGCCGAGAGCGAGCACCGTGACATGCTGAGTCTCTGGGAAAGCAGAGATCCTAAAAGCTGTTGTGCCTGTGGATAGGCTGCAGAGGGATAGTGAAAAACTGCATTAGTTTTCAGGGCTGGCACCTTCCCTGTGGGAGAAGGAGCCGTAAGTTTGCCTTTTCAGAAAAAAGCTTCTGCCGAGAGCGAGCACCGTGACATGCTGAGTCTCTGGGAAAGCAGAGATCCCCAAAGCTGTTGTGCCTGTGGATAGGCTGCAGAGGGATAGTGAAAAACTGCATTAGTTTTCAGGGCTGGCACCTTCCCTGTGGGAGAAGGAGCCGTAAGTTTGCCTTTTCAGAAAAAAGCTTCTGCCGAGAGCGAGCACCGTGACATGCTGAGTCTCTGGGAAAGCAGAGATCCCCAAAGCTGTTGTGCCTGTGGATAGGCTGCAGAGGGATAGTGAAAAACTGCATTAGTTTTCAGGGCTGGCACCTTCCCTGTGGGAGAAGGAGCCGTAAGTTTGCCTTTTCAGAAAAAAGCTTCTGCCGAGAGCGAGCACCGTGACATGCTGAGTCTCTGGGAAAGCAGAGATCCCAAAAGCTGTTGTGCCTGTGGATAGGCTGCAGAGGGATAGTGAAAAACTGCATTAGTTTTCAGGGCTAGCACCTTCCCTGTGGAGAAGGAGCCGTAAGTTTGCCTTTTCAGAAAAAAAGCTTCTGCCGAGAGCGAGCACCGTGACATGCTGAGTCTCTGGGAAAGCAGAGATCCCAAAAGCTGTTGTGCCTGTGGATAGGCTGCAGAGGGATAGTGAAAAACTGCATTAGTTTTCAGGGCTGGCACCTTCCCTGTGGGAGAAGGAGCCGTAAGTTTGCCTTTTCAGAAAAAAGCTTCTGCCGAGAGCGAGCACCGTGACATGCTGAGTCTCTGGGAAAGCAGAGATCCCCAAAGCTGTTGTGCCTGTGGATAGGCTGCAGAGGGATAGTGAAAAACTGCATTAGTTTTCAGGGCTGGCACCTTCCCTGTGGGAGAAGGAGCCGTAAGTTTGCCTTTTCAGAAAAAAGCTTCTGCCGAGAGCGAGCACCGTGACATGCTGAGTCTCTGGGAAAGCAGAGATCCCAAAAGCTGTTGTGCCTGTGGATAGGCTGCAGAGGGATAGTGAAAAACTGCATTAGTTTTCAGGGCTGGCACCTTCCCTGTGGGAGAAGGAGCCGTAAGTTTGCCTTTTCAGAAAAAAGCTTCTGCCGAGAGCGAGCACCGTGACATGCTGAGTCTCTGGGAAAGCAGAGATCCCCAAAGCTGTTGTGCCTGTGGATAGGCTGCAGAGGGATAGTGAAAAACTGCATTAGTTTTCAGGGCTGGCACCTTCCCTGTGGGAGAAGGAGCCGTAAGTTTGCCTTTTCAGAAAAAAGCTTCTGCCGAGAGCGAGCACCGTGACATGCTGAGTCTCTGGGAAAGCAGAGATCCCCAAAGCTGTTGTGCCTGTGGATAGGCTGCAGAGGGATAGTGAAAAACTGCATTAGTTTTCAGGGCTGGCACCTTCCCTGTGGGAGAAGGAGCCGTAAGTTTGCCTTTTCAGAAAAAAGCTTCTGCCGAGAGCGAGCACCGTGACATGCTGAGTCTCTGGGAAAGCAGAGATCCCCAAAGCTGTTGTGCCTGTGGATAGGCTGCAGAGGGATAGTGAAAAACTGCATTAGTTTTCAGGGCTGGCACCTTCCCTGTGGGAGAAGGAGCCGTAAGTTTGCCTTTTCAGAAAAAAGCTTCTGCCGAGAGCGAGCACCGTGACATGCTGAGTCTCTGGGAAAGCAGAGATCCCCAAAGCTGTTGTGCCTGTGGATAGGCTGCAGAGGGATAGTGAAAAACTGCATTAGTTTTCAGGGCTGGCACCTTCCCTGTGGGAGAAGGAGCCGTAAGTTTGCCTTTTCAGAAAAAAGCTTCTGCCGAGAGCGAGCACCGTGACATGCTGAGTCTCTGGGAAAGCAGAGATCCCCAAAGCTGTTGTGCCTGTGGATAGGCTGCAGAGGGATAGTGAAAAACTGCATTAGTTTTCAGGGCTGGCACCTTCCCTGTGGGAGAAGGAGCCGTAAGTTTGCCTTTTCAGAAAAATGCTTCTGCCGAGAGCGAGCACCGTGACATGCTGAGTCTCTGGGAAAGCAGAGATCCCAAAAGCTGTTGTGCCTGTGGATAGGCTGCAGGAGGATAGTGAATACCAGCAAGATCTTTCAGGGCTGGCACCTTCCTTGTGGGAGAAGGAGCCACACTTTTGCCTTCTCAGAAAAAGCTTCTGCCGAGAACGAGCACCGTGACATGCTGAGTCTCTGGGAAAGCAGAGATCCCCAAAGCTGTTGTGCCTGTGGATAGGCTGCAGAGGGATAGTGAAAAACTGCATTAGTTTTCAGGGCTGGCACCTTCCCTGTGGGAGAAGGAGCCGTAAGTTTGCCTTTTCAGAAAAAAGCTTCTGCCGAGAGCGAGCACCGTGACATGCTGAGTCTCTGGGAAAGCAGAGATCCCCAAAGCTGTTGTGCCTGTGGATAGGCTGCAGAGGGATAGTGAAAAACTGCATTAGTTTTCAGGGCTGGCACCTTCCCTGTGGGAGAAGGAGCCGTAAGTTTGCCTTTTCAGAAAAAAGCTTCTGCCGAGAGCGAGCACCGTGACATGCTGAGTCTCTGGGAAAGCAGAGATCCTAAAAGCTGTTGTGCCTGTGGATAGGCTGCAGAGGGATAGTGAAAAACTGCATTAGTTTTCAGGGCTGGCACCTTCCCTGTGGGAGAAGGAGCCGTAAGTTTGCCTTTTCAGAAAAAAGCTTCTGCCGAGAGCGAGCACCGTGACATGCTGAGTCTCTGGGAAAGCAGAGATCCCAAAGCTGTTGTGCCTGTGGATAGGCTGCAGAGGGATAGTGAAAAACTGCATTAGTTTTCAGGGCTGGCACCTTCCCTGTGGGAGAAGGAGCCGTAAGTTTGCCTTTTCAGAAAAAAGCTTCTGCCGAGAGCGAGCACCGTGACATGCTGAGTCTCTGGGAAAGCAGAGATCCCCAAAGCTGTTGTGCCTGTGGATAGGCTGCAGAGGGATAGTGAAAAACTGCATTAGTTTTCAGGGCTGGCACCTTCCCTGTGGGAGAAGGAGCCGTAAGTTTGCCTTTTCAGAAAAAAGCTTCTGCCGAGAGCGAGCACCGTGACATGCTGAGTCTCTGGGAAAGCAGAGATCCCAAAAGCTGTTGTGCCTGTGGATAGGCTGCAGAGGGATAGTGAAAAACTGCATTAGTTTTCAGGGCTAGCACCTTCCCTGTGGGAGAAGGAGCCGTAAGTTTGCCTTTTCAGAAAAAAGCTTCTGCCGAGAGCGAGCACCGTGACATGCTGAGTCTCTGGGAAAGCAGAGATCCCCAAAGCTGTTGTGCCTGTGGATAGGCTGCAGAGGGATAGTGAAAAACTGCATTAGTTTTCAGGGCTGGCACCTTCCCTGTGGGAGAAGGAGCCGTAAGTTTGCCTTTTCAGAAAAAAGCTTCTGCCGAGAGCGAGCACCGTGACATGCTGAGTCTCTGGGAAAGCAGAGATCCCCAAAGCTGTTGTGCCTGTGGATAGGCTGCAGAGGGATAGTGAAAAACTGCAATTAGTTTTCAGGGCTGGCACCTTCCCTGTGGGAGAAGGAGCCGTAAGTTTGCCTTTTCAGAAAAAAGCTTCTGCCGAGAGCGAGCACCGTGACATGCTGAGTCTCTGGGAAAGCAGAGATCCCCAAAGCTGTTGTGCCTGTGGATAGGCTGCAGAGGGATAGTGAAAAACTGCATTAGTTTTCAGGGCTGGCACCTTCCCTGTGGGAGAAGGAGCCGTAAGTTTGCCTTTTCAGAAAAAAGCTTCTGCCGAGAGCGAGCACCGTGACATGCTGAGTCTCTGGGAAAGCAGAGATCCCCAAAGCTGTTGTGCCTGTGGATAGGCTGCAGAGGGATAGTGAAAAACTGCATTAGTTTTCAGGGCTGGCACCTTCCCTGTGGGAGAAGGAGCCGTAAGTTTGCCTTTTCAGAAAAAAGCTTCTGCCGAGAGCGAGCACCGTGACATGCTGAGTCTCTGGGAAAGCAGAGATCCCCAAAGCTGTTGTGCCTGTGGATAGGCTGCAGAGGGATAGTGAAAAACTGCATTAGTTTTCAGGGCTGGCACCTTCCCTGTGGGAGAAGGAGCCGTAAGTTTGCCTTTTCAGAAAAAAGCTTCTGCCGAGAGCGAGCACCGTGACATGCTGAGTCTCTGGGAAAGCAGAGATCCCCAAAGCTGTTGTGCCTGTGGATAGGCTGCAGAGGGATAGTGAAAAACTGCATTAGTTTTCAGGGCTGGCACCTTCCCTGTGGGAGAAGGAGCCGTAAGTTTGCCTTTTCAGAAAAAAGCTTCTGCCGAGAGCGAGCACCGTGACATGCTGAGTCTCTGGGAAAGCAGAGATCCCCAAAGCTGTTGTGCCTGTGGATAGGCTGCAGAGGGATAGTGAAAAACTGCATTAGTTTTCAGGGCTGGCACCTTCCCTGTGGGAGAAGGAGCCGTAAGTTTGCCTTTTCAGAAAAAAGCTTCTGCCGAGAGCGAGCACCGTGACATGCTGAGTCTCTGGGAAAGCAGAGATCCCCAAAGCTGTTGTGCCTGTGGATAGGCTGCAGAGGGATAGTGAAAAACTGCATTAGTTTTCAGGGCTGGCACCTTCCCTGTGGGAGAAGGAGCCGTAAGTTTGCCTTTTCAGAAAAAAGCTTCTGCCGAGAGCGAGCACCGTGACATGCTGAGTCTCTGGGAAAGCAGAGATCCCCAAAGCTGTTGTGCCTGTGGATAGGCTGCAGAGGGATAGTGAAAAACTGCATTAGTTTTCAGGGCTGGCACCTTCCCTGTGGGAGAAGGAGCCGTAAGTTTGCCTTTTCAGAAAAATGCTTCTGCCGAGAGCGAGCACCGTGACATGCTGAGTCTCTGGGAAAGCAGAGATCCCAAAAGCTGTTGTGCCTGTGGATAGGCTGCAGGAGGATAGTGAATACCAGCAAGATCTTTCAGGGCTGGCACCTTCCTTGTGGGAGAAGGAGCCACACTTTTGCCTTCTCAGAAAAAGCTTCTGCCGAGAACGAGCACCGTGACATGCTGAGTCTCTGGGAAAGCAGAGATCCCCAAAGCTGTTGTGCCTGTGGATAGGCTGCAGAGGGATAGTGAAAAACTGCATTAGTTTTCAGGGCTGGCACCTTCCCTGTGGGAGAAGGAGCCGTAAGTTTGCCTTTTCAGAAAAAAGCTTCTGCCGAGAGCGAGCACCGTGACATGCTGAGTCTCTGGGAAAGCAGAGATCCCCAAAGCTGTTGTGCCTGTGGATAGGCTGCAGAGGGATAGTGAAAAACTGCATTAGTTTTCAGGGCTGGCACCTTCCCTGTGGGAGAAGGAGCCGTAAGTTTGCCTTTTCAGAAAAAAGCTTCTGCCGAGAGCGAGCACCGTGACATGCTGAGTCTCTGGGAAAGCAGAGATCCTAAAAGCTGTTGTGCCTGTGGATAGGCTGCAGAGGGATAGTGAAAAAACTGCATTAGTTTTCAGGGCTGGCACCTTCCCTGTGGGAGAAGGAGCCGTAAGTTTGCCTTTTCAGAAAAAAGCTTCTGCCGAGAGCGAGCACCGTGACATGCTGAGTCTCTGGGAAAGCAGAGATCCCCAAGCTGTTGTGCCTGTGGATAGGCTGCAGAGGGATAGTGAAAAACTGCATTAGTTTTCAGGGCTGGCACCTTCCCTGTGGGAGAAGGAGCCGTAAGTTTGCCTTTTCAGAAAAAAGCTTCTGCCGAGAGCGAGCACCGTGACATGCTGAGTCTCTGGGAAAGCAGAGATCCCCAAAGCTGTTGTGCCTGTGGATAGGCTGCAGAGGGATAGTGAAAAACTGCATTAGTTTTCAGGGCTGGCACCTTCCCTGTGGGAGAAGGAGCCGTAAGTTTGCCTTTTCAGAAAAAAGCTTCTGCCGAGAGCGAGCACCGTGACATGCTGAGTCTCTGGGAAAGCAGAGATCCCAAAAGCTGTTGTGCCTGTGGATAGGCTGCAGAGGGATAGTGAAAAAACTGCATTAGTTTGCAGGGGCTAGCACCTTCCCTGTGGGAGAAGGAGCCGTAAGTTTGCCTTTTCAGAAAAAAGCTTCTGCCGAGAGCGAGCACCGTGACATGCTGAGTCTCTGGGAAAGCAGAGATCCCCAAAGCTGTTGTGCCTGTGGATAGGCTGCAGAGGGATAGTGAAAAACTGCATTAGTTTTCAGGGCTGGCACCTTCCCTGTGGGAGAAGGAGCCGTAAGTTTGCCTTTTCAGAAAAAAGCTTCTGCCGAGAGCGAGCACCGTGACATGCTGAGTCTCTGGGAAAGC